>NC_091555.1:2093668-2118668 GCF_042767895.1 Penaeus vannamei | reverse complement strand
AGGAGAGGGAGGGAGGAGGGAGGGAGGGAGGGAGGGAGGGAGGAGGGAGGGAGGGAGGGAGGGAGGGAGGGAGGAGGGAGGGAGGGAGGGAGGGAGGGGGAGGGAGGGAGGGAGGGAGGGAGGAGAGGGAGGGAGGGAGGGAGAGGGAGGTGAGGGAGGGTGGGATAGATAGGGAGGGATAGAGGGAAAGAAGGGAGGGATAGAGAGGAAGGGAGGGTGAGAGGAGAAGAGAGAGAGGATAGAGAGATAGGGGAGGGATGGAAGAAAGAAAGAAAGAAAGAAAGAAAGTTGTTGTTGTGAAAGAAAGAAAGAAAGAAAGAAAGAAAGAAAGAAAGAAAGAAAGAAAGAAAGAAAGAAAGAAAGAAAGAAAGAAAGAAAAAACACTCACAGAAAATATATAAAATCGACATGAGAAGAAAAAACATAAAATATCAATGACTATAAAAGTCTTTAGTGATGACAGTCATAAAAAAATACGAACCAGAAAAAAATAGAAGTAAAAAAGGAGTAATAGACGTCAACCGCGAATAAACAAGGCATAAGGAACGCCGATAAAAGAAGGAACAGACGAGGCAGTAAAGTGGTGGACATGAGTGATAGGAGAATAAATTATGATAATCAAAACTGCACAGGAACAAGCCAGAATTTCCTGTCCTTATAAAATGTGGAGGAAAATCACGTTATTTCTGGCATGGCTTTTGGGCGAGGGGAAGAGGGGGAGGGGGGAGGAGAGGGAGAGGGAGGGAGGAGGGAGAGGGAGAGAGGAGAGGGAGGAAGGAGAGGGAGGGAGGGAAGGAGAGGGAGGGAGAGAGGAGGGAAGGAAGGAGGAGGGAGAGGGAGGGAGGGAAGGAGGAAGGGAGGGAGAGAGGGGGGAGGGAGGGAGAGGGAGAGGAAAGGAGGGAGAGGGAGAGGAAGGGCGGAGAGGGAGAGGAAGGAGGGAGAGAGAGAGGAAGGGAGGGAGAGGGAGAAAGGAAGGAGAGAGAAAGAAAGAGAGAGAGAAAGCAAGAAAGAAAGAAAGAAAGAAAGAAAGAAAGAAAGAAAGATAGATAGATAGAAAGAAAGAGAGAGAGAGAGAGAGAGAGAGAGCGAGAGCAAGAGCAAGAGAAAGAAAGAAAGAAAGAAAGAAAGAGAGAGAGAGAAAGCGAGAGGGCCGAGAAGCAAGAATAAAAATCGGAACTTTGGCTTGGATGTTTTAGACGGTCGAGGATGGGCCGCGGAGCCAATCTATCACCGACCGGCCTTCTGGCGACCTTGCACCCCCCCTCCCTGTCCTTCCTTCGTCCTCCTCCTTGGTCCTTCTACTTCTTCGTCTTTTCTTTATTTCTCCTCCTTCCTTCGCCCTTCTCCTTCTTCTCTTCTTTATTCTTCTTTCTTCCTTCGTCCTCCTCCTTTGTCCTTCCACTTCGTCTCTTCTTTATTTCTCCTTCTTCCTTCGCTCTCCTCCTTTGTCCTTCTACTTCTTCGTTTCTTCTTTATTTCTCCTTCTTACTTCGCCTTCCTCCTTGGTCCTTCTACTTCTTCGTTTCTTCTTTATTTCTCCTTCTTCCTTCCTTAGCTCTCCTCCTTGGTCCTTCTACTTCTCCTTCTCTTCTTTATCCTCCCTTCTTCCTTCGCCCTTCTTCTCTTTTTTTATTCTTCCTTCTTCCTTCACCCTCCTCCTTGGTCCTTCTACTTCTTCGTCTCTTCTTTATTTCTCCTTATTCCTTCGCCCTTCTTCTCCTTCTCTTCTTCCTTCTTCCTTCACCCTCCTCCTTGGTCCTTCTCCTTTTCCTTCTCTTCTTTATTCCTCTCCTTCTTCCTTCCTTAGCTCTCCTCTTTGGTCCTTCTATTTCTTCGTCTCTTCTTTATTCCTCCTTCTTACTTCGCTCTCCTCCTTGGTCCTTTTACTTCTCCGTCTCTTCTTTATTTCTACTTCTTACTTCGCCCTCCTCCTTGGTTCGTCTTCTTTTCCTTCTCTTCTTTATTTCTCCCCTTTTCCTTCCTTCGCTCTCCACTTTGATCCTTCTCCTCCTCCTTCATTTTCTTCTCTCCTCTTCGTCGTCTTTTTCTTCTCCTCCTTCTCCTTCTTTTTATCCTCCTCCTCCTCGTCTTCCTCTTTCTTTTCCTCCCGTTCTTTCCCTTTCTCTTCTAAAAAGAGCAACAACAACAAAGGGAGGAGTAAGCAGAGGAAGAGGAAGAGAAGGAGGAAGAGGAGGAAGAAGATGAAAGAGAAGGAGAAGAAGGAGAAGAAAGAAAAGAGAAAGAGAAGAAGGAAAAGAAAAAGAGAAAGAAAGAAAAAAAAAACAAGAAGAGGAGGAGGAGGAGGAGGGAATATGGGGGGGGGGTGCCTTCGCGAGGGTGCCAAGAGGGAGGCAGAAGGCGATAAAGGAAGAGTGATGATGGAAAGACGGAGAGAGGGAGAAAGGGAGAGAGGGAGAGAGGGAAGGAGGAGAGAGGGAGAGAGGTAAAGAATGAGAGAGGGAGAGACGGAGAGAGGGGAGGGGGGAGAAGGGGAGAGGGAGAGAGGGAGGGTTGAAGAGAGGAGGAGAGGGAGGAGGGAGGAGGGAGAAAGGAGGGAGGGAGGGAGAGACGGAGAAAGGGGGAGAGACGGAGAAAGGGAGAGAGGGAGACAGACAGACAGACAGACAGACAGACAGACAGACAGACAGACAGACAGACAGACAGACAGACAGACAACCAAACAGACAACCAAACAGACAGCCAAACAGACAACCAAACAGACAACCAAACAGACAACCAAACAGACAACCAAACAGACAACCAAACAGACAACCAAACAGACAACCAAACAGACAACCAAACAGACAACCAAACAGACAACCAAACAGACAGCCAAACAGACAGACAGACACATAGATAGACAGAACTACGCACAGACAAATAAATAGATAACCATATTGACATGATAAGAATGGCATTTATTATCAGTATAATAGTGTTAATGTAATAATGATGATGATAAAGATTATTTTGATAACAAAAATGATGATGCAGGTGCTGATAAAAATAACTATAATGTTAATATTATTACTCATGGAAATATTGATAACGGTAAAGTTACTCTTATTAGTAGTATTACAACTAACACTATTACTATTTATGATGGTGTTGATGATGATGATGATGATAATGATGATGATGGTGAGGTTGAAGATGGTGATGATGATTGATGATGATGATTGATGATGATGATAATGAGGATGAGAATGAAGAGAATGATGATAATGATGATGTTGATTGATATTGATGATGACGATGATGATGATAATATGTTGATAGTAATGATAATAACGGAAAGCCATATTGATAATAAGAGGCGATAATGATAAAGCATAATAATAACCACAATGCAAATAAAACAAAAAACACTCCAATTATTTTTTTTTTCAAATCGACTTTGAGATCCATTAAAACAACTCGATATCTATCCTCCCTCCCCCTCCCTTCCCCTACCTTCCCCTCCCCCTCCCTTCCCCTACCTCCCCTCCCCTTACCCTTCCCAACCCTTCCCCCTACCCCTTCCCACCCCTCCCCCTACCCTTCCCTCCCCCTACCTACCTTCCCCTCCCTTCCCAAACCCTCCCCCTCCCTTCCCCCCCTCACTCCCCTCCTAGCCCCACCCCCTCCCCCTCTCCCCATCCACCCATCCGCCCAGCCTCAAATTTCGATCCACACCGCTCTTGTTTCGATGAATTATGACACCCTCCCTACCCCACCCCTACCCCCCCCTACCCCCACCCCCTCCCCTTAGCCAATGGGTCGCCCCTTGACGCCCCCGAATGCCAACGGAGGCAATGGCGGCGAACTAATGGGTTTAACTTGTGGCGACTAATGGGATTATCACGTTGGAATAAAGGGTGTTTGGGCGGTTCCTCTCTCTCTCCTCTTGGCCGCTCCTCTCTCTCTCCTCTTGGCCGCTCCTCTCGCTCTTGGACTGTGCTCTCTTTGTTTATTGATTTATTTAGGTTTGTTTCATTTTGTTTTTGTTATTATTTTTTATCCTTTTTTTTGTTATTATCATTATTTTTTTATTTTGTTATTATTATCATTATTATTTGTTTTATTTTGTTGTTGTTATTATTATTTTTATGCTGTATTTACCTCATTCCTCTTAGTTTAAGCTTTCTCCTTCCCCCCTTTCACTCATTATCCTTCTTCCTTCTTACTCTGTGCACTCCTCCTCTTTTACTCTAGGCCCCTCCCCTTTGACTCTAGGCTCCTCCCCTTCTACTCTAGGCGCCTCCCCTTTGGCTCTAGGCTCCTCCCCTTCTACTCTAGGCGCCTCCCCTTTGACTCTAGGCCCCTCCCATTTTACTCTAGGCCCCTCCCCTCTAGCTCTATACGTCCCTCCTATCTTGCTCTATACTCTTCTCCTCTCTTACTCTCCACCCCTTCTCTCTTACTCTATATGCTCCTCTTATCTTGCTGTAAACTCTCTTTTCTTCTTACTCTATACTTTCCCTCCTTCGTTTTCCCTATTTACTGATTTCTCTTACCCTTTATGCTAAACCTTTCCCTCTCCCCCTCCCTTTCTCTCTCTTCCCCCTCCTCCCCTTCCCTTTCCCTCTCCCTCTCCCCGTCCTCCCTTTCCCTCCCTCCCTTTCCTCCCATTCCTCCTCTTTCTCCTCCTCCTCCCTCCCTTGCTCCCTCTCCTCTTCCCCTCTCTACCCCCCTTCCAACTCCTTCTCCCCCTTTCCTCCTCCTCTCCCTTCCCCCCCTTCCCTCTCCTCCTCTTCCCCCCTCCCCCTTCCCTCTCCTCCTCTTCCCCTCCCCCCTCCCCACCCTCCCTCCCTCTATCCCCTCCCCCTTCCCTTCTCTCCCCACCCTCCCTCCCTCTATCCCCTCCCCATCCGCAAATGAACCTTGGAAAGCAGCTAAATGGACTGAATGTTATTTTGTTGCATTGAAGGCGGAGTAGATACGAGTTTGATGTTGGAATGTTATGAAAGAGAGATGTTTATGTGTGTGTGTGTGTGTGTGTGTGATGGTGGTGATGGTGGTGAGGGTGTTTACGTACAAGTTGGTTTTACTGAGAAAGCTGTTTTGATGCTGGGACGAAAACACACACACACAGACACACAATCAGATACACACACACGCGCGCACGGACGCACACACACACACACACACAATCAGATATACACAAACACATAGACACAGACACAGACACAGACACACACACACACACACACACACACAAACACACACACACACACACACACACACACACACACACACACACACACACACACACACACACACACACACACATAAACACACACATGCACACACACACGCACACGCATACACACACACACACACATACACACACACACACACACACACACACACACACACACACACACACACACACACACACACACACACACACACACGCACACACACACACACACACACACACACACACACACACACACACACACACACACATACACACACACACACACACACCATCACAGACAGCCTCCTATTTGAATCATTCAGTAACGCAAAACACACATACAACATCACCTATAACCATTCTCCCCAAATAACAAAAAAAGTAACAACAAATAAACAAAGAAACAAAGAAAAAGATATAGAAAAAGTAAAAAAAAAAGTTATAAACAAAGAAACAAAAAGAAAAAGATATAGAAAAAGATTAAAAAAAGTTATAAACAAAGAAACAAAAAGAAAAAGATATAGAAAAAGATTTAAAAAAGTTATAAACAAAGAAACAAAGAAAAAGATATAGAAAAAGATTTTTAAAAAGTTATCAACAAAGAAACAAAAAGAAAAAGATATAGAAAAAGATTAAAAGAAAAAAAAAGAGTTATATCCTCCTTTTGCAATTGTTTACAACTTCCAGGCATGGAGATAACTTCTGTGATTCGTTCCATTACGTCCTTTAGCCTTTAACTCTCCGTAACTACTTTACCGGTTCTCCCCCCCGCCCCCCCGCCCCCCCCCTCCCCCCTCCCCCCTTCCTCCTTTTCTTTCTCTTCGGTGTCACGCCTTCCCTTCTTCCGTCCTCCTGCCCCCTCTCCCTCCCCCCTTCCTCCTTTTCTTTCTCTTCGGTGTCACGTCTTCCTCTTCTCCCCGCGCCCCCGCCCCCTTTGTTTTATTGTTGGTCTGTTTCTCTTTTCTTCTTCCTCTCTTTCTCTTTTCGTTCGTTTCTTTTAGCCTTCCTCTTCTTTCGCTTCTCTCTCCCTTCCTCTTCTTCCTCTTCTTTCCTTCTTCCTCTTCCGCTTCTCTCCCTTCCTCCTCTTCCTCTTCTTCCTTCCTTCTTCCTCTTCTCCGCTTCTCTCCCTTCCTCCTCTTCCTCTCTTCTTCCCCTTCTTCCTCTTCCGCTTCTCTCCCTTCTTCCTCTTCCGCTTCTCTCCCTTCCTCCTCTTCCCTCTTCTTCCCCTTCTTCTTCCTCTTCCGCTTCTCTCCCTTCTTTCCTCTTTCCGCTTCTTCTCCCTACCTCCTCTTCCTCTTCTCTCTCTCCTCTTCCTCTTCCCTCTCCCCTTCTACCTTATCCTTTTCTTCCCCCCCCCCCCCCCCTCACCTTAGCATATTTCCTTCTCCTCCCTCCCTCCCCCTCCTCCCTCTCCCTCTCCTTCCCCCTCCCCTTTCCTCCCCTCTCCCCCCACCCCACCCCCTTGTATTTCCCTATTCCCCTATTCCCCCTCCCTCCCCTCCCCCTCCCCTCCCCCTCCTCCCCTCCCCACCTCCCCACCTTCTTCGCGTCACCAAGACCAAAAAAAAAAAAAAGAAAAGAAGAAAAAGAAAAGAGAAAAAAAAAAAAGTTCCCGTTAAAGGTTACATTCAAAGTCTCCGGGGGGGAGGGGGAGGGGGAGGGGGGGGGGGGGGGGGGGGGGAATACGTGTCTCAAGACGTGGGACTTGGCTTCGTGGACCAGGCTAAGGCGTGTGTGTTTGTTTGTCTTTTTATTGTTTTTTTCATCTTTTTTTTGTTTCTTGTTTTGTATTGGCGGTTCCGGGTAAGGTAGGGCGGGGGGTAGGGAGGGATGGTTGTGTTGTTTATTTTATTTTTATTTTTTTTATAATTCCTTGTATTATTATTTATTATATTATATTATATGTATTATTATTCCTTGCATTATGTATTATTATTATTATGGGGGTTGGGAGCTTTTTTTCTATAATTCTTTGTATTATTATTTGCAATACCATCGTCTTCATAATTGGGATTATCCTTATCCTCATCTCTTTTATCATCATCATTATTACCATCATCGTCTTTATCCTCCTCCTCCTCCTTTTCATCATCTTCATCATCATATTTTATTATCATCATAATCATCAATATCATTATCATCATCATCATCATCACCATCATCACCATCACCATCACCATCACCATCACCATCACCATCACCATCATCATCACCATCACTATCATCATCACTGTCATCATCATCTTCATTATTCTAACTATTTTCATTATAAATAACATTACTAATTTCATGATATCAACATAACCATGAAGATCCTAAGCCTATTCTTAAATGAAGGACATATTAAGGAAATTTTTACCTCTCCGTCTGTCTATGTATCTATATATATCTATTTATCTGTCTATATCTATCTATCCATCTATCTATATATACCTATTTACCTGTCTATATCTATCTACCCATGCATCTATTTATCTCTCTCTCCTTCTCTATCCACCTATCTATTCATCTCTCTATCTATCTATCCATCTATCTATTTATCTCTCTCTCCCTCTCTATCCACCTAACTATTTATCTCTCTCCCTTTCTATCCATCTAACTATCTATCTCTCCATCAACTCATCTATCAATCTCTCTCCCTTTTATCCATCTAACTATTTATCTATTAATCTCTCTCCCTTTCTATCCATCTAACTATCTATCTATTAATCTCTCTCCCTTTCTATCCATCTATCTATCTCTCCATCAACTCATCTATCTGTCGCGACTTCCTGATCTATACTAAGAGAGAAATCTTACCTGTCCAGCGAAGCTCCTCCCACTTGTCCCTTAAGCTCCGCCTTCCTGGCTCTCAAAACCGCCGCCCATTGGTCCACCAGGAACCTTCATCCCTCCCCTCCTCCTCCCCCTTCCTCTCTCTAGGCTCCTCCCACTGGTCGCCAATCGCTGGTGCTTTTCGGAGGATTGTTATCATTATTTTATGAGCTTCTCTTGTATCTGGTGTTTTCGTATTTTTTTTTCTTTATCTTTGGCTTCTCTTCTCGTTCGTTATGTTCTTGGATATCATCCTTTCTCTCTCTTTCTCTTTTCTCTCTCTTTTTCGTCTCTCTCTCCTTCTCTTTTCTCTATCTTTTTCGTCTTTCTCTCCTTCTCTTTTCTCTCTCTTTTTCGTCTCTTTCTCTTTTCTCTCTTGTTCGTCTCTCTCTCTTTCTTTTTCTATCTTTTTTCGTCTCTCTCTCTCTCTCTCTCTCTCTCTCTCTCTCTCTCTCTCTCTCTCTCTCTCTCTCTCTCTCTCTCTCTCTCTCTCTCTCTCCCTGTCTCTCTCTCTCTCTACCTCCCCCCCTCTCTCTCTCCCCCAATTTTACTATTTTCTCCCTTCTCCCCTTTCCTTCATCACCACCATATCTTCCCCCCTTCATCACCCTCTCTCTCCCTCTTCCCTTCCGCTTCCTCATCGTCGGTAAAGGAGGGCTGTTGAATATTCCCTTTCTCTCCCTTCCTCTCTCCCTCTCTCTCTCTCTCTCTCCCCTCTCTCCCTCTCTCGCTTTCTCTCCTTCCTCTCTCCCTGTCTACCTCTACCTCTCCCCTAATTTTACTATTTTCTCCCTACTCTCCTTTCCTTCATCGCCACCATATCTTCCCCCCTTCATCACCTTCTCTCCCTCTTCTCTTCCGCTTCGTCATCGTCGGCGAAGGAGGTCTGTTGAATATTCCCTTTCTCTCCCTTCCTCTCTCCCTTCCTCTCTCCCTGTCTCTCTCTCTCCTCTCTCCCTTTCTCTCCCTTCCTCTCTCTCTCTCTACCTCTACCTCTCCCCTAATTTTACTATTTTCTCCCTACTCTCCTTTCCTTCATCGCCACCATATCTTCCCCCCTTCATCACCCTCTCTCCCTCTTCCCTTTCGCTTCGTCATCGTCGGCAAAGGAGGTCTGTTGAATATTCCCTTTTTCTCCCTTCCTCTCTCCCTGTCTCTCTCTCTCTCTACCTCTCCCCCTCCCCCAATTTTACTATTTTCTCCCTTCTCCCCTTTCCTTCATCGCCACCATATCTTCCCCCCTTCATCACCTTCTCTCTCCCTCTTCCCTTCCGCTTCGTCATCGTCGGCAAAGGAGGTCTGTTGAATATTCCCTTTCTCTCCCTTCCTCTCTCCCTCTCTCTCTCTCTCTCTCCCCCCTCTCTCCCTCTCTCCCTTTCTCTCCCTTCCTCTCTCCCTGTCTACCTCTCCCCCTCCCCCAAATTTACTATTTTCTCCCTACTCCCCTTTCCTTCATCACCTCCATATCTTCCCCCCTTCATCACCTTCTCTCCCTCTTCCCTTCCGCTTCGTCATCGTCGGCAAAGGAGTTGAATATCATGTTGAATACTGAATAGCCTTTCTCGGAGTGTTTTTCCGTCGGGCGTCGATGCGTGAGCTGGGGATGGGCGGTCGGCGTCGTCTTCCGGGGGGGATCCTGGTGCGTCTCCGTCTGTTTCTGTCTGTCTGTCTGTCTGTCTGTCTGTCTGTCTGTCTGTCTGTCTGTCTGTCGGTCTGTCTGTCTCCTCTTTTCTCTCTCTCTCTCTCTCTTTCTCTCTTCTCTCTCTTTCTCTTTCTCTTTCTCTTTCTCTGTATCTCTCTCTCTCTCTCTCTTTCTCTCTCTCTCTCTCTCTCTCTCTCTCTCTCTCTCTTTCTCTCTCTCTCCCTCCCTCCCTTCCTCCCTTCCTCCTCTCCTCCCTCCCTCCCACCCACCCACCCACCCACCCACCCACCCTCCCTCCCTCTCTCTCCCTCTCTCCCTCCCTCCCTCCCTCCCATCCACCCTCCCTCCCCTCTCTCTCCTCTCTCCTCCCTCCCTCCCTCCCTCCCTCTCCTTCCTTCCTCCTCCCTCCCTCCCACCCATCCACCCTCCCTCCTCTCTCTCCTCCTCCCTCCCCACCCATCCACCCTCTCTCCCTCCCTCCTCTCTCTCCTCCCTCCCTCCCTCCCTCCCTCCCTCCCTCCCCCTCTCTGTGTCCCCTCCTCCTCCCTCCCTCCCCTCCCTCCCTCTCCTCCCTCCCTCCCTCCTCTCCCTCCCTCCTCCCTCCCACCCACCCTCCCACCCTCTCCCACCCACTCCATCCACCCTCCCTCCCTCTCTCTGTGTCCTCTCTCCTCCCTCCCTCTCCCTCCCTCCCTCCCTCCCTCCCTCTTTCTCCCTCTCTGATGAAATGCCAGATAAATGCCACTGCACTTCCGCATCAGCGTTCAAACCTGATAAAATACTTGCATTAAAAAAAAAATCGAATAGATTCCTCCAAAATGCCAATCATCAAAGAGAAAGAGAGAAAGAATTAGAGAGAGAAAAAAAATAAAGAAGAAAAAGGTTAAAAAAAAAGGAAAATTGGAAAAAGAAAAAGGGAGACTATAAAGCAAAGAAAGGAATAAAAAAGGATAATTGGAAAAAGAAAAAGGGGAGACAAGGCAAAAAACAATAAAGCAAATTATCCGTTGAACGATTATAATTTCTGAAAGAGAATCGACAGAAGAGAATCATCTCTCTCTCTCTCTCTCTCTCTCTCTCTCTCTCTTTTTTTTTTTTTTTTTTTTTTTTTTTTTTTTTTTTTTTTTTTTACGACACAGGATCCGTTTCGTGTCAAAGGGAGATGCGAGTGTCCGTTGACCTCCCTTTCCTTCTCCCTGCAGCGAAGTCGTGGATTCTTCCTTCGTTGTAAATAAAGGGATGCTCCTTTTCCAGCTAGGTTGTGTGTGGGGTGGGGGGGGGTTGGGGTTTGGGGATGGGGGATTGGGGGGTTGAGGGTTGGGATGGGGTTGGGGTTGGGATATTGGGGGTGGAGGGGTTGAGGGGTTGAGGGGTTGGGGATTGGGGGTTGGGGTTTGGGGGATTGGGGGTTGGGGATTGGGTTTGGAGGGTTGGGGTTGGGGATTGGTGGATGGGGGTTGGGTGGTGGTGGTTGGGGGATTGGGGGGTTGGGGGGTTGGGGTTGGGGGATGGAGGGTTGGGGGTTGGGGGTTGAGGAGTTAGGAGTTGTGGGGATGTGGGGTTGGTGGGGTTGGGAGTTGGGATGGGGGGTTGAAGGGTTGGGTTTGGGGGTTGAGGGTTGGGAGGTGGGGGGTTAGGGTTGGGGGTTGAGGGGTTGAGGGTTGGGGGTTGGGGGTTGGGGGTTGGGAGATTGGGAGGTGGGGGTTGGGGGTTGAGGGGATGGGGATTGGGGGATTATGGGGGTTGGGATGGGGGTTGGGGGGTTGAGGGTGGGGGGTTGGGTGGTTGGGGGTTGGAGGGTTGGGGGATGGGGGGATTGGAGGGTTGGGGGGTTGGAGGGTTCGGGGGTTGGAGGGTTTGGGGTTGGGATAGGGATGGGGGTTGGGGGATAGGGGTTGGGGGATGAGGATTGGGGGTTGGGGGTTGGGGATTAGGGGCTTAAGGGATTAGGGATTGGGTGTTGAGAGGTTGTGGGTTGAGGGTTGGGGATTGGGGATTGGGGGCGGAGGGTTGAGGGTTGGGGCTTGAGGGATTGGGGATTGGGGTGTTGAGGGGTTGGGGTTGGTGGGGACCAGGTACGTCGGGAGGAGAGTCAGGGCGCAATTATAAAGTTTTAAGACGAGATGTGTTTTGGGTTTTATTTGGGGGAGGGGGGTGGTGGTGGTAAGTGGGGAGGGGTGGGCTTGTTCTTGTTTTGTTCTTGTTTCTTTGATTTTGTTTGTTGTTGTTGTTGGTTTTTCTTCTTTGTTTTAAGCTTTTGTGTCTTCAGAGTTATTCTTTTTTTTTGTTTGATTTTCTGTTTATCTCTCTCTCTGTTTCTGTTTCTGTTTCTCTCTCTCTCTCTCTCTCTGTTTCTGTTTATCTCTCTCTCTCTCTCTCTCTCTCTGTTTCTATCTCTCTCCCTCTCTCTCTTTTCTCTGTCTTCTGTTTCTGTTTCTCTCTCTCTCTCTGTTTCTGTCTGTCTCTCTATCATTAACTCTCTCTATCTCTCTCTCTGTGTCTCTGTCTCTCTCTCTCTCTCTCTCTCTCTCTCTCTCTCTCTCTCTTTCTCTCTCCCTCCCTCCCTCTCTCTCTCCCTCCCTCTCTCTCTCTCCCTCTCTCTCTCCCCTCCTCTCTCTCTCCCTCCCTCCCTCTCCCTCTCCCTCTCCCTCTCCCTCTCTCTACCTACCTTCCCCTCTCCCTCCCTCCTTTCCTCTGTCTCCTTCCTTCCCTCCTCTCTCCCTCCCTCTCCTTCCCTCCTCTCTCCTCCCTCCTTTCCTCCTTTCTCCCTCCCTCTCCTTCCTCTCTCTCTCCCTCCCTCTCCTTCCCTCCTCTCTCCCTCCCTCTCCTTCCTTCCCTCCCTCTCCTTCCCTGCTCTCTCCCTCCTCTCTTCCTCTCTCTTTTCCACGCTGTTGACCTTTCTCTAACACTTCCTCACCTTTATCATTTATTCTGCCGCTTGATTAAAATGACAATCTAATCCTCTTGCCATTTCATTTCATTCCTGTTCCTGAGACATATTTACTTTTCTGTCTAATATCACTTAAAATTTACCTTTCTATCTTATATCACTTATGATTTACTTTTCTATTTTATATTATAATTTTTTTTATCTTATATTACTTATATTTTTCTTTTCTGTCTAATGTTACTTATGATTTACTTTTCTATATTATATTACTTATAATTTTTTTTATCTTATATTACTTATATTTTTCTTTTCTGTCTAATGTTACTTATGATTTACTTTTCTATATTATATTACTTATAATTTACTTTTCTGTCTTACATCACTTATAATTTACTTTTCTATTTGTTACTTATGATTTATTATTTTTTTTCTATCATATATTACTTATAATTTTCTTTTCTATCAAATGTTACTTGTGATAAACTTTTCTATTTAATGTTACTTATGATTTACATTCTGTGTAAAGCCAATTATTTATAAATCACTTTTCTATCTAATGATAATTATGATTTACTTCTCTATCTAATGTTACTTATGAGTTCCTTTTCTATCCATTATCATAATTTATTTTTCTGTCTAATATAACTTACAATTCACTTTTATATCTATCATCTATAATTTACTTTTATATCTACTGTTATCTGTCACAATAAAAAAATATTTCACGTGATTAATTTCCGAAATTCATAATTCGGTTTTTAAATAACGTATTGGCTGACATTGAACACTATATAATGATATAAATTTAGATGGAAAATGAACAATAGGTCACGATTTTATGCAATCTGGTGTGTGCAATTAGTGTATTTTTTATTTTCAGGCGTGATATAATTGTATTTAGTAATTCGCGGATTTAGACGACTGTGATAAGAGAGTAATTGGATAACAAGCGAGTGCGCGCGCATACATACACACACACACGCACACGCACGTACGCACGCACGCACGCACGCACGCACGCACGCACGCACGCACGCACGCACGCACGCACGCACACACACACACACACACACACACACACACACACACACACACACACACACACACACACACACACACACACACACACACACACACACACACACACACACACGCATTCACACACACGCACACACGCACACATATTACGATAACAAGTCTATATAATTCGATTCACCAAAAGTTACTTTCCTAATGGTATAAAAATTAAAACAGTTTCCGGCGGCAGCAAAAAAAGGAACCCTGGAAAAAAGTCTGCGGGATTCCACTCCAGGTTTCAATTCAAAGGCGACTGCTCAATACTCCATATTAGCGAGTAGCTCTGTGAAACGGGCACATTAGCGGTGAAAAGAACTGAGCTGACTTGGGGAGGGAGTGGGGGGAGGGAGTGGGGGAGGGAGCGGGGGAGGATGGGGAGGAGGGGCGGGAGGGGAGGAGGGGGAACTGAGCTGACTTGGGAGGGAGGCGTGGGAGGGAGTGGGGGGAGGAGGGTGGGGAGGATGGGGAGGAGGGGCGGGAGGGGGGGAGGAGGGAACTGAGCTGACTTGGGGGAGTGGGGGAGGGAGTGGGGAGGAGGGTGGGAGGATGGGGGGGAGGGGCGGGAGGGGAGAGGAGGGGGAACTGAGCTGACTTGGGGAGGGAGGCGTGGGGAGGGAGTGGGGGGAGGAAGGAGGATGGGGAGGAGGGGCGGGAGGGGGAGGAGGGGGAACTGAGCTGACTTGGGAGGGAGCGAGGGGGAGGGAGTGGGGGGAGGAAGGGAGGATGGGGAGGAGGGGCGGGAGGGGGAGGGAGGGGGAACTGAGCTGACTTGGGAGGGAGGCGTGGGAGGGAGGTGGGGGAGGGAGGAGGAGTGGGGGAGGAGGGGAGGAGGGGGAGGAGGGGGTCCTTAGAATCGCGTTGGGGGAAGGGAGAAAGGGGTTGGGGATGGAGGGCAGGGGGACGGGGGACGGGAGGACGGGGGGAGGTATATGAATATGAAATATTCATTTCTGAGCTCTTTTCTCTTTCTTTTTTTTCTCTCTCTATCTCAGTTTGGTTGTCTGTCTGTCTGTCTGTCTGTCTGTCTGTCTGTCTGTCTGTCTGTCTGTCTGTCTGCCAGTCTGTCTGTCAGTCTGTCTCTCTCTCTCTCTCTCTCTCTCTCTCTCTCTCTCTCTCTCTCTCTCTCTCTCTCTCTCTCTCTCTCTCTCTTCTCTTCTCTCTCTCTCTCTCTCTCTCTCTCTCTCTCTCTCTCTCTCATTCTCTTTCTTTTAAATAGATTCCTCGTCTAATTAATGACTGATGGATGCAGCAACTAATTAATTTTCGTTTCGTATACATATTCTTTCGTTGTCTGCATGTATTTATTCTTTTATTTATTTATTTTTCTTTTTATATCCACCTATCTACGTGTTATCATCATTTCTTAACAACCGATTATTAATTTTTTCTCATCCACCTATTCATTCATGCATTCATCTTTTTTTGATAACCAACTTACAAACAAACAAACAAAAAATAATAACAAGCAAATTCAAGCTTCCAGAGAGCTTGATAAAAGCAATAAATTACAGTCTGATAATTTTAGTTTTTAAATGACTGACTAAATTTACTTTTTTTTTCTTTTTCTTTTTAAATTCGCACTTTCTTTGATGTCGGACAAAGAGGCGAAGGAGTCAAGATTTTTCTTTGCTTGGTCGAGGTTATTCTGATTTATTTCCTTGTTTCCTTTCTATTCATCTCTCTCTCTCTGTCTGTCTCTGTCTCTGTCTCTGTCTGTCTCTCTCTTTCTCTGTCTCTGTCTCTGTCTCTGTCTCAGTCTCAGTCTCAGTCTCAGTCTCAGTCTCAGTCTCTGTCTCTGTCTCTGTCTCTGTCTCTGTCTCTGTCTCTGTCTCTGTCTCTGTCTCTGTCTCTGTCTCTGTCTCTGTCTCTCTCTCTCTCTCTCTCTCTCTCTCTCTCTCTCTCTCTCTCTCTCTCTCTCTCTCTCTCTCTCTCTCTCTCTCTCTCTCTCTCTTCCTTTCTTTCTCTTCCTTTCTTTATCTCTCTTTCTCTCTCTCTTGTTTCTTTGTCTTCGTGTAAAAGGAGTCGACAGGGGTTGTGTGTACGTGCTTAAGCTGTTATTTTCTTTGTTTATTTTTTATTTCTATCACTCTCTCCTCTCTTCTCACTCTCATTGTATGTCTGTGAGTGTATAAGAGAGAGAGAGAGAGAGAGAGAGAGAGAGAGAGAGAGAGAGAGAGAGAGAGAGAGAGAGAGAGAGAGAGAGAGAGAGAGAGAGAGAGAGAGAGAGATGAACAGAAAGAGAGATGAACAGAAAGAAAGATGAACAGACAGAGAGATGAACAGAAAGAGAGATGAACAGAAAGAGAGATGAACAGAAAGAGAGAGATGAACAGAAAGAGAGATGAACAGAAAGATAGATGAACAGAAAGAGAGATGAACAGAAAGAGAGATGAATAGAAAGAGAGATGAATAGAAAGAGAAATGAACAGAGAAAGAGAAATGAACAGAGAGAGAGAGAGAGAGAGAGAGAGAGAGAGAGAGAGAGAGAGAGAGAGAGAGAGAGAGAGAGAGAGAGAGAGAGAGAGAGAGAGAGAGAGAGAGAGAGAGAGATAGAGATGAACAGAAAGAGAGATGAACAGAAAGAGAGATGAATAGAAAGAGAGATGAATAGAAAGAGAGATGAATAGAAAGAGAGATGAATAGAAAGAGAAATGAACAGAGAAAGAGAAAGAGAGAGAGAGAGAGAGAGAGAGAGAGAGAGAGAGAGAGAGAGAGAGAGAGAGAGAGAGAGAGAGAGAGAGAGAGAGAGAGAGAGAGAGAGATGAATAGAAAGAGAGATGAATAGAAAGAGAGATGAATAGAAAGAGAGATGAATAGAAAGAGAGATGAATAGAAAGAGAAATGAATAGAAAGAGAAATGAATAGAAAGAGAAATGAATAGAAAGAGAAATGAATAGAAAGAGAAATGAACAGAGAAAGAGAAATGAACAGAGGGAGAGAGAGAGAGAGAGAGAGAGAGAGAGAGAGAGAGAGAGAGAGAGAGAGAGATGAACAGAAAGAGAGATGAACAGAAAGAGAGATGAACAGAAAGAGAGATGAACAGAAAGAGAGATGAACAGAAAGAGAGATGAAAAGAAAGAGAGATGAACAGAAAGAGAGATGAACAGAAAGAGAGATGAACAGAGAGAGATGAACAGAAAGAGAGATGAACAGAAAGAGAGATGAACAGAAAGAGAGATGAACAGAAAGAGAGATGAACAGAAAGAGAGATGAACAGAAAGAGAGATGAACAGAAAGAGAGATGAACAGAAAGAGAGATGAACAGAAAGAGAGATGAACAGAAAGAGAGATGAACAGAAAGAGAGATGAACAGAAAGAGAGATGAACAGAAAGAGAGATGAACAGAAAGAGAGATGAACAGAAAGAGAGATGAACAGAAAGAGAGATGAATAGAAAGAGAAAGAGAGAGAGAGAGAGAGATGAACAGAAAGAGAGATGAACAGAAAGAGAGATGAACAGAAAGAGAGATGAACAGAGAAAGAGAAATGAACAGAGAGAGAGAGAGAGAGAGAGAGAGAGAGAGAGAGAGTGACACAGAGAGAGAGAGAGAGAGAGAGAGAGAGAGAGAGAGAGAGAGAGAGAGAGAGAGAGAGAGAGAGAGAGAGAGAGAGAGAGAGAGAGAGAGAGAGAGAAAGTAATTAATAGGACCAGGAACGTGTTAATTTAATACCGGAAGGCAAGTCTTTGGGGAGTGGAAGGAGGAGGAGGAGGGGGGGAGAGGAGGGGAGTGGGAAGGGGTAGAAGGAAGGGACGGGTTAAGGGAAAGGAGAGGGAGGATAGGGATAGGAAGGGGGAGGAGGATGGGGGGATGGAGAAAGGGGACGTGAAGGGAGAGAAGAAGGGGGCAAGGGGGAAGGGTTGGGAGGGAGGGGAGGGAGGGGAGTGAGGGGAGGAGGGAAGGTTTGGTAGGGAGGGAGAGAGGGAGGAGAGGGAGGCGAGGAGGGGAGGGAGGGAGGGAGGGGAGAAGGGGAGAAGGGGAGAAGGGGAGAAGGGGAGAGGGGAAGGAGGAAAGGGAGAGGAGGGACGGGAGAAGGGGGAAGGAGGAAGGATGGGGAGGAGGGAGGAGGGAAGGGAGGGAGGGAGGGAGGAGGGGAGGGGGAGCGTCCTCAAATAAAGGGGGAAATAGCCCTAAGGTGGATACACCAAGCGTTTGGGAATTAATGGACTTTTAATTCCCTCCCTCAGGCATTCCAGAAAGGGGGGAGTGGGGGTGAGGAGTGAGGGGTGGGGAGAGAGGGCGGGATAGGTGGGAGGAGGGTGGAGTGAGATGGGAATGAGAGGAGGGGAGTGGGAGGGAGGGGTGGGGAGTTGGAGTGAGGGGTGGGGAGTGGGGTAGAAGGGAGGAGAGTGGGAGGGAGGGGTGGGGAGTGGGAGTGAGGGGTGGGGATTGGGAGGGAAGGGTGGGGAATGGGTAGGAGGGGTGGGGAGTGGGGGAGAAGTGAGGGGAGTGGGAGTGAGCGGTGGGGAGGGGAGGGGAGAGAAAGATAGATGAAGGGGAGAGAGGAGAGAGAGACGGAGAAGAATGGGAGAGAGGGAGGGAAAGGAAGGGAGATGATGATAAAAAGGGGATACGTGGAATGAAGAAGGAAGCAACGAAGGAAGGAAGAAAGGTGGTGAAAGATAATGGAGGGAAGAGAGAAAAGCAAGGAAAGCGTGTTGTAAGAGAGAATGAAGAAAGAAGGAAGAAGCAAGTGAATTAATAAAAGAGAGAAGGGGGGGAATGAAGGAAGAGAGGAGATGGTACAGTCAGAAAGAATTAATAAATAAACGAATGAAAATTGGGCATGAATAAACGAGAGAAAAGAGGAGATGGTAGACAGGAAGAATATATAAATAAATGAATAAATAAACATACGAAAGAAGGGAGTAAGTGGAGGGAGTAAGTGGAGGGAGCAAAGTGGAGGGAGCGAAGTGAAGGGAGCGAAGTGGAGGGAGAAAGTGGAGGGAGCGAAGTGGAGGGAGCGAAGTGGAGGGAGCAAGTGGAGGGAGCGAAGTGGAGGGAGCGAAGCGTGGAGGGAGCGAAGTGGAGGCAGAAAGTGGAGGGAGCGAAGTGGAGGGAGCGAAGTGGAGGCAGAAAGTGGAGGGAGCAAGTGGAGGGAGCGAAGCGTGGAGGGAGCGAAGCGACGGGAGCGAAGCGGAGGGAGCGAAGTGGAGACAGAAAGTGGAGGGAGCGAAGCGTGGAGGGAGCGAAGCGTGGAGGCAGAAAGTGGAGGGAGAAAGTGGTAGTCATAATGGGGCATATTTGAAAACCTCGCTGGCGTGAATATATGAATAGATATAGCTGGAGGTTTGCCAAACTCGCCGAAGACAGACGAATCCACGAACGCACTCCACGAACGCGCGGCTCTCGAGGTCGGTGCTGCGGGGGGATACGAACTATATTTATTTTTAGATAGCTTTATTTCTTTAATTTATGTCGTATCTTTTCATATGTGTATCTTATTTTTTCACTCTGATTTAGATTTTTATTGATATCTTTATTAGTACAATATTTTTTAGCCTTGTTTTTCTATTATTTATTTAGATTAATCGTGTTTAGGTGTCGGTGCAAGCGAGGATAACGATCCTAAATTATTTTGTCGTTTTTAGATTTTCTTAATTATCTTTATCATTATAATTTTATTCTGCCAATATTTTTCCTGGTTTAGAATATCATTTCTATCTTTATTATCGTCATTATATAAGGGCGAGAGAGGAAGAAGTGAGGAACAGGGAGAGATAGAAAAGAGGAGAACGCGATAAGTGATAAATAGAGAAGTAGAAGCAATTAAGGAAGAATGTATTAGAAAAAGATGGGGAAAAGTTGCGAATTTTTCGATAGACAGGAGAGAGAAAATGATAATAAATAAATAAATAAATAAATAAATAAATAAATAAATGAATGAATAAATGAATAAATAAATAAATAAACAGATAGATAAATAAATAGATAAATGAATAAATAAATAAATAAATAGATAAATAGATGAATAAATAGATGAATAAATAGATGAATAAATAGATGAATAAATAGATGAATAAATAGATGAATAAATAGATGAATAAATATATATATATATATATATATATATATATATATATATATATATATATATATATATATATATATATATATATATATATATATATATATATATATATATATATATATATATATATATATATATATATATATATATATATATATATATATATATATATATATATATATATGTATAATCTCCGCAAGAACTAATATTGATATGAGGAGAATCTTGTTTATAAGAGAATATATATTTTTCGATGTGACTCCTAAGTTAATTTTTCGAAGCTGGGATGAGGAAATCTGATTTATATTTTTAAAATGAATTAATTGAATGAACAAGAAATAAAATGAATAAGAAATCAGAAATAGATACATAACATGAATCTATTAGATATACTTTTATTAATTAGATAAGCAATAAAAAAATGAATGTTGAATATATGTTTTTTTTTGTCGTTCTTGTGTTCTATTGCATCGAAGAACATCTCTAAGGATGTTTAATTCGATTCTGTACATGACATACTTGCCAGGGGTTCTCCTGCATGACACGGCAGAATTGGCCTGGAGTCCGTGACATGAAGACAGCTGGCAAACCTCTTTAGAAGTTTTAAGCTTTTTTTTTCTTATTTTTATTTATTTATTTATTTATTTATTTTGTCATGTAAGTACTTGTTATTTGATGTATTTGACTCGTGGTGTTATTTAGAGTTGATTTAATTAGTGTCAATATTGTATTTATGAAGAAAAAAGGGAACATATCTATATCTATCTATCTATCTATCTATCTATCTATCTATCTATCTATCTATCTATCTATCTATCTATCTATCTATCTATCTATCTATCTATCTATCTATCTATCTAATATATATATATATATATATATATATATATATATATATATATATATATATATATATATATATACGATCATTACAGAGTATATTCCAAGCACCTCAGATTATTCCTTTGTGATCGAAGTATTTGAATAATAGAGATGGATCGAAAGAGAAATAAAGGATGATAGACAAGGAGACAAAAGGACAGACAGACAGACAAACAGACAGACAATTAGGCAGACAACCAGAAAGACAGATAGACAATAAGAAAGACAATCACACAGACAAACAGATCGAGACAGACATCAGACAGACCGACTGAACGAAGTAGAAAAAAATAAGAGAGATTGCGAAGGAGAAAAAAATTACCTGGTGTTACCTGTGGTTAACTGGTGCTTGATTAGAGTTGAATTTTATTATCATAATTATGTTTACGTGAGTTCACCCTCGGAGATTAAGTTAGTTAAGATGGGGGGGGGGGGCGACGGGGACAGGGGGGTGGGGAGGGAGGGAGGAGGGGAGGGGAGGGAGGGGAAGGAGGGAGGGAAGGGAGGGGAGGGAGGGAGGGAGGGGAGGGAGGGAGGGAGGGAGGGATGGGGAGGGAGGGAGGGAGGGAGGAGGAAGGAAGGAAGGAAAGGAAAGGAGAGAGGGAAGGAAGGAGGGGAAAAGGAAGGAGAACAGGGAGGAAGGAAAGGAGGGAGGAGAGAGGGAGGGAAGGAGGAAGGAGGGAGGGAGGAAGGGAGGGAGGAAGGAGGGAAGGAAAGGAAGAAATCAGGGAAGGAGGGGAAGAAGGAAGGAAGGAAGAAAGAAGGAAGAAAGAAGGAAGGGAGGGATTGAAGGAAGAAAGGAGAGAAGGAGGGATTGAAGGAAGGAGAGAAGAAAGGAGGAAGGAAGGAGGAATAAAGAGGGAAGAAGGAAGGAAGAGTAGAAGTAGTAGAGAGTGAAAGAAGGGTAGAAAGGGGAGATAGAGGAGAGAAGAAAGTAGAGGAAGGAGGAAAAGCGAAAGGAAGAGAAACATAGAAGGAAGGAGGAAGGAGAATGGAGGAAGGAGAGAGTGAGGAAGCAGTGGAAGTGGAGAAAAGGAGAGAAGGGAAGAAAGAAGGAGAGAAAAGGAAAAGAGAAAGAGAGCAAGAGGGAAAGATAAAAGAAGGAAAAATGAGATTTTTTTTTCCTATGTTTCATTTTTTTAATGTTCTTTCTCTCACTTCGTCATCTTTATTTTCTCTCACTTCGTTATCTTTATTTATTTATTTATTTATTATTTCATCTTTGTCTCACTTCGTCATCTTTATTTATTTATTTATTTATTTATTATTTCATCTTTCTCTCCCTTCGTCATCTTTATTTTAATCTCCTTTCTCTCACTTCCTCATCTTTATTATCCTAACTTTCCTTTCCTCCTTTTTCTTCGCCGAAAGAGGAAAATAAAATAAAAGAGAATGAGAACCAGAAAAGAAGAAAAAGAAACAAAACAAGAACAAAGGAAAAAAATAAACGAAAAAATAATGATCCGCATTAAGGGAATGATCATGCACGTGGCAATTTGCATGACCTAATTGGCTGATCAGCTTCCGATCTTGCAATATTGTGCAATTATCAGACACACAAAAAATAAAATATATGTTTTTTTTTTTTTTTTTTTTTTTTTTTTAGGCCTGGTTTTGCAAGTTCTTTCCAAAGCGCAAAATAATGTGTATTTTACAATTATAAGACACAGATTTTATTTTTATTTTTTATTTTTTTTATTTTTTTTTTAGGCCTGGTTTTGCAAGTTCTTTCCGAAACGCAAAATAATGTGTATTTTACAATTATCAGACACATATTTTTTATTTATTTTTTTATTTTTTTTAGGCCTGGTTTTGCAAGTTCTTTCCAAAGCGCAAAATAATGTGTATTTTACAATTATCAGACACAGATTTTTTATTTTTTTATTTTTTTATTTATTTATTTTTTTTTTAGGCCTGGTTTTGCAAGTTCTTTCCAAAGCGCAAAATAATGTGTATTTTACAATTATCAGACACAGATTTTTTTTATTTTTTATTTATTTATTTTTTTTTTTTTAGGGCTGGTTTTGCAAGTTCTTTCCGAAACGCAAAATAATGTGTATTTTACAATTATCAGAAACAGATTTTTATTTTTTTTATTATTATTTTTTTTAGGCCTGGTTTTGCAAGTTCTTTCCGAAACGCAAAATAATGTGTATTTTACAATTATCAGACACATATTTTTTATTTATTTTTTTATTTTTTTTAGGCCTGGTTTTGCAAGTTCTTTCCGAAACGCAAAATAATGTGTATTTTACAATTATCAGACGCATAGATTTTTAATTTTTTTTATTTTTTTATTTTTTTTAGGCCTGGTTTTGCAAGTTCTTTCCGAAACGCAAAATAATGTGTATTTTACAATTATCAGACGCAGATTTTTTTTTTTTTTAGGCCTGGTTTTGCAAGTTCTTTCCGAAACGCAAAATAATGTGTATTTTACAATTATCAGACACATATATTTTATTTATTTTTTATTTTTTTTAGGCCTGGTTTTGCAAGTTCTTTCCAAAACGCAAAATAATGTGTAAACTACATTGGATAAATTGGGTAAATGAATATGTTTATGAATTTATCAGTAGGTAACTAGGATATACTGCGAGGCAATGGAAAATATTTTATGATACAGCTGTGTAATGTCTTGCAATATATGATACGATAAGAGGGAGAGAGAGAGAGAGAGAGAGAGAGAGAGAGAGAGAGAGAGAGAGAGAGAGACAGACAGACAGACAGACAGACAGACAGACAGACAGACAGACAGACAGACAGACAGACAGACAGACAGACAGACAGACAGACAGACAGACAGACAGACAGACAGACAGACAGACAGACAGACAGACAGACAGACAGAAAGAGAGAAAGAGAGAAAGAAAAGTTTAAGATATAAAAGGCACACTACGAAAATAAATTATATTGATAAGTTATTAAAAAAATAAATGAATAATACTAATAAAATTGATGATAAAGTTAGAACAAACAAGAAAACAAAAACAACAACAAGAAAAAAACTCGAATTAAGTTTGTCAATTCTTCTCATTTTCCGTTTTATCTCCTTTTATCACTTGTCTTTTTCTTTTTCTTTTTTATTGCACTTTTATATCTACACTTTTTATGACCGTCACGTTTTTTTCCTTTTCTTTCATTTTTATATTTATTTTATTTTGTCTCTTTCCTTCCCTTATTTTTATTCAATATCACTGTAGTTCTTAATTATAATTACCAGTAATATAGTAAAATAATCATCATCATCATCATTTTTATCATTAATGATGATAATGATAATGATAATGATAATAACAAAAATAATAATGATAGTAACAAAAATAATAATGATAATAACAAAAATAATAATGATAATAACAAAAATAATAATGATGATGATGATGATGATGATGATGATGATGATGATGATGATGATGATGATGATGATGATGATGATGATGATGATGATGATGATGATGATGATGATAATAATTCTTTCAACAGACCCTCTAAAAAAAGAAAAGAAAGATAGTTCTTTCACTCCCACAAAAGACTTTATTTTTTAATCTTTCTTCCATTTTCTTAAAATCTGATTCCTTATCTTATTTTTCTCTTTGTCAATCTCTATTTTTTGTTGCCTATTCATGATTATCTTTATCTTCTTTGGGGGTTGTTGTTGTTCTTTATTTATTTTCATATTTTCAATGAGGTTTATTTTTTGTATCTCTCTCTCTCTCTCTCTCTCTCTCTCTCTCTCTCTCTCTCTCTCTCTCTCTCTCTCTCGCTCTCGCTCTCGCTCTCGCTCTCTCTCTCCCTCTCCCTCCCTCCCTCCCTCCCTCCTCCTCTCTCTCTCCCTCCCTCCCTCCCTCCCTCCCTCCCTCCCTCCTTCCTCTCCTCTCTCCCTCCCTCCCTCCCTCCCTCCTTCCCTCTCTCTCTCTCTCCCTTTCCCTCCTTCCCTCCGTCCCTCCTCCTTCCCTCACTCCTCTCCCTCCTTCTTCCCTCCCTCCCTGTCCCTCCCTCCCGTCCTCCCTTCCTCCTCCTCCCTCCCTCCCTCCCTCCCTCTCCTCCCTCCCTCCCCTCCCTCCCTCCCTCCCTCCTCCTCCTCCCTCCCTCTCCCTCCCTCCTCCCTCCCTCTCCTCTCCCTCTCCCTCCCTCCTTTCCTCCCTCCCTCCCTCTCCCTCCTTCTTTCCCTCCCTCCCTTCCTCCCTCCCTCCCTCTTCTTCCCTCCCTCCCTCTCCTCCTTCTTTCCCTCCCTCCTTCCTCTTCCTCCCTCCTCTCCCTCTCCCTCCCTCCCTTCTCTCCCTCTCCTTCCCTCCCTCCCTCTCCCTCTCCCTCCCTTCCTCCCACCCTCCCCTCTCCTTCCCTCCCTCCCTCTCTCTTGTTCCCTCCCTCCCTCCCTCCCTCCCTCCCTCTCCTTCCCTCTCTCCCTCTCCCTCCTCTCCCTCCCTTCCTCCCTCTCCCTCCCTCCCTCTCCTTCCCTCACTCCCTCTCCCTCCCTCTCCGTC
>NC_091555.1:2086168-2088668 GCF_042767895.1 Penaeus vannamei | reverse complement strand
ACAGACACGGCCGCAGACACAGCCACAACCACAGCCACTGCCACAACTACATCCACAGCCAAAGACATAACCACAGCCACAGACACGGCCGCAGACACAGCCACAACCACAGCCACTGACACAACTGCATCCACATCCACAGCCAAAGACATAACCACAGCCACAGACACGGCCGCAGACACAGCCACAACCACAGCCACTGTCACTGCCACAACTGCATCCACCTCCACATCCACAGCCAAAGACATAACCACAGCCACAGACACGGCCGCAGACACAGCCACAACCACAGCCACTGCCACAACTACATCCACAGCCAAAGACATAACCACAGCCACAGACACGGCCGCAGACACAGCCACAACCACAGCCACTGACACAACTGCATCCACATCCACAGCCAAAGACATAACCACAGCCACAGACACGGCCGCAGACACAACCACAACCACAGCCACTGCCACAACTGCATCCACATCCACATCCACAACCAAAGACATAACCACAGCCACAGACACGGCCGCAGACACAGCCACAACCACAGCCACAGACACGGCCGCAGACACAGCCACAACCACAGCCACTGCCACAACTGCATCCACATCCACATCCACAACCAAAGACATAACCACAGCCACAGACACGGCCGCAGACACAGACACAACCTCAGCCACTGCCACAACTGCATCCACGTCCACAGACAGCCAAAGACATAACCACAGCCACATCCACAGACACAGCCAAACACATAACCACAGCCACAGACACGGCCGCAGACACGGCCACAACCACAGCCACTGCCACAACTACATCCACATCCACATCCAAAGCCGCAGCCACATCCGCTTCCACATCCACACCCACAACCAAAGACATAACCACAGCCACAGACACGGCCGCAGACACAGCCAAAGACATAACCACAGCCACAGACACGGCCGCAGACACAGACACAACCTCAGCCACTGCCACAACTGCATCCACGGCCACAGACAGCCAAAGACATAACCACAGCCACATCCACAGACACAGCCAAACACATAACCACAGCCACAGACACGGCCGCAGACACAGCCACAACCACAGCCACTGCCACAACTACATCCACAGCCAAAGACATAACCACAGCCACAGACACGGCCGCAGACAGAAGAAAGAAACCGAGAACAAGAGAACGAAGAAGGGAAGAAAGAAAGAAGGAAACAAGAGAACAAAAGAACAAGAAAACGAAGAAAGGAAGAAAGAAAGAAGGAAACCGAGAACAAGAGAACAAGAAAACGAAGAAAGGAAGAAAGAAAGAAGGAAACCGAGAACAAGAGAACAAGAAAACGAAGAAAGGAAGAAAGAAAGAAAGAAACCGAGAACAAGAGAACAAGAGAACGAAAAAAGGAAATAAGAAAGAAGGAAACAAGAGAACAAAAGAACAAGAAAACGAAGACGAAGAACGGAGAACGAAGCACGAGGGCCGCAAAACCGAACCCTTCTTCCCCAGCGAACGTGAAGCCCTCCTCGCTTAGTTTATCAACCGAGCCGATAAACAGACACCCAACCCCCCCTTCCCTTCCCCCTTCCCCCCTCTCCTTATCGCCCAGACACCCAACCCCCCCCCTTCCCCTCTCCTTATCGCCTTATCATAGCGCCGAGAAAATAGCATAAGGCCGAAGTTGGTACACAGTAGATCGGGGTGTTTGCTTTCTCCTGGCCGGGAAGATAACACCGAGAGAGATTTTTTTTATTTTTTTTTTTTTGGGCGGGGGGAGAGAGAAGTGGATGGGTTGCCGGGATGCGATTTTTTTTTTTTTTTTGGCGGGGGGGGAGAAGTGGATGGGTTGCCGGGATGCGAATTTTTTTTTTTTTTTTTTGGCGGGGGAGAAGTGGATGGGTTGCCGGGATGCGAAAATTATACTGATCGAATGAGATGGGGGGTTTTCGTTAGGGCGCTCTCTTTCTTTTCTGTATTTTTCTTCATTTTTCTCTTCTTTTTTTCTTTTTTTCTCTCTTCTCTCTCTCTTTATCTCTCTCTCCTTTCTCTCTGTCTTTTTCTTTCTTCTTCTCTCTTTCTCTCTCTTCTTTCTTTTTTCTTTCTTCTCTTTCTCTCTCTCTCTTTCTTTCTTTCTTTCTTTCTTTCTTTCTTTCTCTCTTTCTCTTCTTTTCTTTCTTTCTTTCTTTCTTTTCTTTGTTTCTTTCTTCCTTTCCTTCTTTCCTTCTTTCTTTCTTTCTTTCTTTCTTTCTTTCTTTCTTCTTTCTTTCTTCTCTCTCTCTCTCTCTCTCTCTCTCTCTTCCTCCCTCTCCCTCCCTCCCTCCTTCCTTCCCTCTTTCCCTTCCTCCCTTCCTCCCTCTCCCTCCCTCCCTCCTTCTTTAACTCTCTCTCTCTCTCTCTCTCTCTCTCTTTCTCTCCACACGATAGTCGAATAAGGATTTTTTCTAAGTTTATTTTGAGTTTCACAAAATAGATCCGAAGCACCCCCTCCCCCCCCCCCAAAAAAAAAAATAAAAATGG
>NC_091555.1:2068668-2073668 GCF_042767895.1 Penaeus vannamei | reverse complement strand
TAACATTACTCGCGAGGGCTAAGAGCTATTATCGGCGAAATAGACCTGGGGCGGGAATTTAAGAGGGGAAAAAAGGGGGGGAGGGGAAAAAAAGATCTCTCCCCTTGTTTCTGAGGCGGGAGTGGGGATTGGGGACTAGGGCTAGGAGGGGAATTCTCGTTAGGATTAAGGATTGGGGCCAGGAAATGAATGCTGAGTGGGAGTGGGGATTGGGGATTAGGGATAGGAAGGGAATTCTCATTAGGATTAAGGATTAGGGCTAGGAAATGGATGCTGAGTGGGATTGGGGATTGGGGATTAGGGTTAGGAAGGGAATTCTCATTAGGATTAAGGATTAGGGCCAGGAAATTAATGCTGAGTGGGATTGGGGATTAGGGATTAGGACTAGGGAATAAAGATTCATTGGGATTAACGATTAGGGATTGGGGCCAGGAAATGGATGCTGAGGGAGACTAGGGATTGTGGATTGGGGTCAGGAAATGAAAGCTGAGAGGGATTAGGGCTAGGAAATGAATGCTCCTTGGGATTAAGGATTAGGGACTGGGGATGGGGATTGGGGACAGGAAAGGAATGCTCCTTAGGATTAGGGATTAGGGGCTGGGGCCAGGAAATGGATGCTGAGGGAGACTAGGGATTAGGGCTAGGGAATGAATGAATTAAGGATTAGGGATTAGGATTAGGGCCAGGAAATGAAAGCTGAAAGGGATTAAGGATTAGGGCCAGGAAATGAAAGCTGACAAAGGATTATGGATTGGGGACTAGGGCTAGGAAATGAATGCTCATTTGGAGTAAGGATTAGGGACTGGGGATGAGGTTCAGGGCCAGGAAATGAATGCTGAAAGAAACTAGGGATTAGGGATGAGGTATCAGGGCCGGGGAATGAAAGTCGGGGAAGCCAGGGACTAGGGCTAGAAACTGTATGTTGAAAGGGTGAGATAAAGTTTAATTCGACGCCATATATTGCTTCATGGCACCCCAGCCAGTGCCTCGTGGCCCCCAGGTTGAGAGCTCTGGCTTAGATGGCAGTCAGGATTACCTGCTCTCTCTCTTTCTCTTTCTTTCTTTCTTTCTTTCTTTCTTTCTTTTCTTTCTTTCTTTCTTTCTTTCTTTCTTTCTCTCTTTCTCTTTCTCTCTCTCTCTCTCTCTCTTGCGCTCTCTCTCTCTCTCTCTCTTTCTTTCTCTCTTTCTCTTTCTTTTTCTCTCTCTCTTTCTTTCTCTCTCTCCCTCCCTCCCTCCCTCCCTCCCTCCCTCCCTCCCTCCCTCCCTCCCTCCCTCCCTCCCTCTCTCTCTCTCTCTTCCCTTCCTCTTTCATTCCTTCTCATCGTCCTCCTCTCCTCTTCCCTTCCTCTTTCCCTCCTTTCCTTCCTTCATTCCCTCTATTTATCTCTGTCTGGTTCTGAATCTTCGTTTATGTGTCAAGGATCTGAGGGAGACAGGTGCTATTATTTTCTGTTATTTCCTCTCCGTGTTTCCTCTATTTCGTTTCTTTCTCTTGACTTTATATTTCTCTTTCTCTCTGTCTGTCTCTGTCTCTGTCTGTCTCTCTCTTTCTTTCTTTTTTTCTCTCTGTTTCTATCTGCCTGTCTGACTGACTGCCTGTCTCTCTCTTTCTCTGTCTCTCTCTTTCTCTCTCTCTCTCACTTTCTATGTGTCTCTCTTTCTCTCTCTCTCTCACTTTCTCTCTATCTCTGTCTCTGTCTCTCCCTCACACTTTCTCACTTTCTCTCTCGCTCTCTCTCTTCCTCTCTCTCTTCATCCCTCTTTGTAATCGTCCCCTCCCTTCCTCTCCCCCTCTCCCCCTTCTTTCTGTCGCTCTCCCTCTCCCTCCTTCCTCCCTCCCTCTCCCTCCTCCCTCCCTCCCTTCCCTCCCTCCCTCCCTCCCTCCCTCCTCCCTCTCTCTCTCTCTCTCTCTCTCTCTCTCTCTCTCTCTCTCTCTCTCTCTCTCTCTCTCTCTCTCTCTCTCTCTCTCTCTCTCTCTCTCCCTCCCTCTCTCTCTCTCTCTCTCTCTCTCTCTCTCTCTCTCTCTCTCTCTCTCTCTCTCTCTCTCTCTCTCTCTCTCTCTCCCTCTCCTCCCTCTCCCTCCTCCCTCCCTCCCTCCCTCCCTCCCTCCCTCTCCTCCCTCCCTCCCTTCTCCCACCCACCCACCCTTCTCCTCCCTCCCTCCCTCCCTCCCTCCTGCGGGACATGTTATTCTCCAACTTCTCCAACGTATCCAAAGGGTCTTCTTCCTCTCTCTGCTTTCTCTCCCTTTCTCTTCCTTTCTCTACTTGTTTCTTCCCTTTTTTCTCTGTGCGGCCATTTGTTTTTGTCTATTTTTGTTTTCTGTTTGTCTGTTTTCCCTTTCACTGTCTTTTCCTTTGCTTATTTTTTTCCATAATTGTCTTTTTTTCTCCATTGTCTCCCATCCTCTTTTTCTCTCTCTCTTCTTCTCACCAATTCTCTCTTCTCCCATTTTCTTGCCTTTTTGTTCGCCTTCTTTTTTTTCCGTTTCCTCTACTGCCTCTCTCTTTCTTCTCGTTTTATTCATTGTCCCCTTTCCCTCTTTCCCTTCTTCCTCCTTTCCTTACCCTCTTCCCTTTCCTCACTTTACTCCTTTTCCCTCTCATCCCCTTCGATACTTATCCTTCTCCTCTTTCCTCCTTTTCCTCCTTACTTCTCCTTCCACTTCTACTTCTCTTCTCTTCCTCTTCGCCTCCTCCTTTCTTTCTTTCTTCTCTATCTCTCTTCTTTCCCTCTCTTTCTTTGCTACTTCTGCTTTCTCTCTCCCCTTCTCCTTTCTTTTCCTCCCTTCCTTCCTCTCCATCCCCTTTCCCTTGTTTCTCCTCCATCCCCTCTCCCTCTCCTCTCCATCCTCCCTCCTTTCTCTCCCTCTCCCTCTCCTTCTCCTCCATCCCCTTCTCCCTCTCTTATCCTACCTCCCCTTCCTTTCTCCTTCTCCTCCATCCGCTCTACTTTCCTCCCTCCCCTCTCCTTTTCCTCCCTCCCCTCTCCCTCCTTCCCCTCTCCTCCCTCCCCTCTCCCCTCGCCCCCCACCCTTTCGCCCATCACTGGTTCAACACGACACTGCCTGAGGTAACTATTTTCCCAAACTTTTCCAAAACTATGCCGATACCTTTAGCGACAATGCCTCTCTGTGTGCGTGTGTGCGTGCGTGTGTGTGCGTGCGTGTGTGTGCGTGCCTGCCTGATTTCGCTATTCGGTCTTGCTCGTGTGAAAGGGCGGTTCGTAGTTGTGGATTTGTGAAAGGTGATGCTTGGGGTGGGTGTGCGGGCGTTTTAGAGGTTGTGGTGTGTGGTGTGTTGTGTTGTGTTTATGGACGGGAGGGATATTGTGTGTGTGTGTGTTTGGTTGTTGTTTGTGAGTTGGAAAGGTGAGTATGAGTGAAGTTATTTCTTTCTTTGTTTATTCTCTCTTTCTATTTCTCTCTCTCTCTCTCTCTCTCTCGCTCTCTTTCTCCCTCCCTCTCCCCCTCTCTCTCTCTCTCTTTCCCTCTCTATCTGTATATATATATATATATATATATATATATATATATATATATATATATATACACACATACATAAATACATATATATTTCTATTCTGTCCCCCTCCCTTCCTCTCTTCTTTCCCCTCCCCTCCCCACCCTTCTTCTCCCCTTTCCCACGTCTCTGCCCCCCCCCCCTCTTCTCTCTCCCGCTGCGTGTTCGGATAAGAGCAGAATAATCTCCATGCATAAGGCCACAGCATGGGATTCGGACAAGTTCGCTCGGAGGTGCATGTAAACAGACCCTCGCTTAGGCTCGGAAACCCCGTGGGATGAAAACGTTTTTTTTTTTTACTCCAAGACAGATGAAAACGTTTGTTGTTTGTGGTTTAAGTGGGTGGGGTTTGTGTGGTTTGTGGAGATTTGCATTCGTTTGTTTTTGTGTTTTATTTTATTGTTTTACTGAGAAGTGTAAATAATTTCGGTTGGTACACAAAGACATGCGCACGCACACACACGAACACGCACAAGCACAAGCACACGCACACGCACACGCACACACACACACACACTCAAACACACACACACACACACACACACACACACACACACACACACACACACACACACACACAAACACACACACACACACACACACACACACACACACACACACACACACACACACACACACACACACACACACACACACACACACACACACACACTCAAACACACACACACACACACACACACACACACTGGAGAAAGACTAACTGCACAAGTGGCAGTATTAGATAATATAGACAAAAAAAAAAAAAAAAAAAAAAAACATATTGCAAACATATTGCAGTCTATCATTCTATTTCTCAAAACCGATATACTTTTTGGTATACGTTCGTGCACATAAAACACGGATGAAGAGGTATATAAAATTACTAAATCGCATGGGTACCCGTGTATGTGTGAGTTACAGTTATGGATATTGTCTAATGTGTATATATAGTCTATACGTTTGGTCTGGTTCACTGCGTCTCTGGCAATGTGTCACCGCTGCGATGGTGGAGTCTCTGTCTCTGTTGCTCTCTTTCTCACTGGATCTCTCTCTTTATCGTCTTCTCTCTTTATCTTTCTCTTTCTCTCTCTCTTTCTTTTTTTCTTGTTATCTCGCTTTTTCTTTCTTTCTAGCTCTGTCTATCTATTTCTATTTTTCTCTCTCTCTTTCTTTCTTGCTATCTCTCTCTCTTTCTTTCTTGCTATCTCTCTCTCTCTATCTATCTATCTTTCTTTCTTTCTTTCTCTCTCTATCTATATATTTCTATCTCTTCGTCGCTTTCTCTCTCTCTCTCTCTCTCTGTATGTATGTTTCATTTCTTTTCTCTTTCTCTCTCTCCCACTCTCTGTCTCTCCCTCCTTGCTTCCCTAACACCATTCCCTCTCCCTCTCCTTCTCTTCCTAACACCCTTCCCTCTCCCTCCTTCCCTCCCTAACACCCTTCCCTCTCCCTCTCCCTCTTTTCCTCCCTCTCCCTCCT
>NC_091555.1:2061168-2063668 GCF_042767895.1 Penaeus vannamei | reverse complement strand
CGTGTTATGGAAGATAGTGAGTGGGGGAAAATGAATAGCGGGAGATGGAGATGAAGTAGGGGATAATAGATAGATAGATAGGTAGATAGGTGGAAATAGAATGGTGGATAGAGCAGAGTGCGAGGGAGAATAGGAATAGGAGGAGGGGGATAAGAAACAGGGTAGATGGAGGATATAGAACAGAGTAAGAAGGAGAATAGGGATAGCAAGAGGTGGATAAGAAACAGGGTAGATGGAGGATATAGAACAAAGTGCGAGGGAGAATAGGAATAGGAGAAAGGGATAAGAAACAGGGTTGATAAGGAGAGATTGATCAGTAAAGATCCGAAAGATAGTGGTGAGGTAGATAGGAATAAAATGGATGGATAGAGAAATGGAAGGGGATAATAACAGGACTACTAATACAGAAGGGAGAAAGAGAGGAGTGTATAAGTAACAGGAAATAGTTAAAATAGAATGATAGGACATAATAGTTCGTTAATTGGCGAATGATGGAATAAGTGGATTGGGTCTTTCTTGCCCCCAACACTGCTACTACTGCTCTCCCTTTTTCTTCCTCCTTCCTCCTCCCTTTCCTCTCTTCCACCAGGCTCCTTTCCTCTTCCTTCCCATGCTCCCTTCTTTCTTCCTCTTCTCCTCTCTTTCCTTTCCCTTTAACTCTCTCTCCCCGCTCCCCTTCTCCTCTCCTTCCTTCCCTTCTACTTCCTTCCTCCACCCCTTCCCCCTCTCCCTCCTTCTCTTCCCTCTCCCTCCTCCCCCTCTCCTTATCCCCTCCTTCCCCTCTCCTTTCCCTCTCTCTCCTTACCCCCTCCCCTTCCCTTCTCCTTCCTTCCCCTTTCTTCTCCTCATCCCCGTCCCCTCCCCTTCCCTTCCCCTTCCTTTCTCCTCCCCGTCCCCTCTCCTTCCATCCCCCTCCCTCCCTTTCCCCTTCCTTCCTTCCTCCCCCGCCCCCTCTCTCTCCTCTCCTTCCCCCATCCCTTCCTTCTCCCTCCTTACCCCCACCCCTTCCCCTTTCCCTTCCTTTCTCCTCCCCGTCCCCTCTCCTTCCATTCCCCCTCCCTCTCCCTTTCCCCTTCCTTCCTTCCCCTCTCATTCCCTCTCCCTCCATCCCCCTCTCCTTTCCCTCTCCCTCCTCCCTTCCCTTCTCCTTTCCTTACTCCCTCCCTCCTTCCCCCTCTTCCTCCCTCCCCCTCTCTCTTCCTCCTTCCCCCTCTCCTTCCTTCACCACCATCTCCTCTCCCTCCCCCCCCTCCCCCCCACCACACATACTTCATCACCTTCTGATCCTCACCTGAAGGGAACGAGTGTTGCCAACCCGAGAGGTTAATATTTACACAACGACCACACACCGCTCTCTCTAGACCGGCGGGGGAGAGGGGGGGGGGGGTCAGAGAGGAGGAGGAGGAGGAGAAGGAGGAGAAGAAGGAGAAGGGATAAAGGGGAGGGAAAACAAACGAATGAGAATACGAGGAAGATAGAAAGAGGAAGACGAAAAAGAGAGAAAAAAAAAGAATATAAAGAGAGAGATAGAGAAGAACTAAAAAAAAAAAAAAAAAGAAGAAAAAAAGAAAAATAAAAGACAAAAAGATCAAAGCAATCCAAATTAAAAATGATTTTTTCGAATACGTAACAAGTTGCAGAGATATATCAGATATACCATCCGCAGAATCCTACCTATGCATAACTATAACACTTCTGCACGAGTTAATTTTACATCCAGAAACGTAGCGTAACTTGCAAGCTACATCAATATAGACGCGAGAGTCAGATTTGCAGGATGGAAAATATTTGCAGAGAGACCAAGGGTTAAGCAAAGGTTAAACCAGGTTGTACCATTTTTCAATTCTGAATACCGTTTATGTGTATGATGGTGATTTCCGTGAATTTGGCTTGCGTAAGAGAAGGGAGAGGGAGGAGGGATGGGGAAAAGGAGGGGGAGGAGGGAGATGGGGATGGAGAGGGAGAGGAAGAGGAAGAGGAAGAGGAAGAGACGGAGAGGAAAAGGAGAGTTAGAAGAAAATAAGAGGGAGATGGATAGCGAGAGAAGGAAAAGAATAGGAAGAGGGACAGAGCAAATAAGAGGGAAAGGTATAGGGAGAGGGAGATAAAGACACAGACACAGGAAGAGTGAGAGAGAGACGTAGCCATAGACGAACAGACAGACAGATACACCGACAGACCGACAGACATAAAGACAGAGGCACAGACGTACAAAACAGACAATCGCACATACAGAGAGAACAAAGAAACAGACAGAACAGACAAACAGACAAACGGAGCCTCAGAGAGACAGACAGACACAGGCAAATAGACAGACAGAGAAACAGACAGACAGACAGACTGACAGCTACAGACGTACAAAACAAACAATCGTACATACAGAGAGAACAGAGAAACAGGCAAACGGAGCCACAGACAGACAGACCAACAGACAGACAGACAGACCAACAGACAGACAGACAGACCAACAGACAGACAGACAGACCAACAGACAGACAGA
>NC_091555.1:2023668-2028668 GCF_042767895.1 Penaeus vannamei | reverse complement strand
CACACACACACACACACACACACACACACACACACACGCATATGTATATTTATATGTATGTGTGTGTAGGTGTGTGTGTGTGTGTGTGTGTGTGTGTGTGTGTGTGTGTGTGTGTGTGTGTGTGTGTGTGTGTATGTATGTATATATGTATGTATGTATGTATATATGTATATATGTATACACGCCCACACAGTAGGATTTTTGTCTTGTTCTTCCCATGAAATACAGTCGCATTTATTCAATATCCGACAGTCATATGAATTCCAAAAGAAAAGAAAAGAAAAAAAACAAAATCAGACAGTTATGTAGTAGAAAATATGCGACATATACCACGGACTCCTGGTCTGCATATTATATAGAAAGCAGCATAGATTATTCATGCAGTTTATACGGGAAAAGGCATAATACGGAATAGGAATCCTCGTTACGTAGGGATAAGAGAGAGAAAATACGAGAACAAGAGGGTAAGATTTGCTTGAGTTATGGCAGAATAGGGAAGAAGAGAAAATGGAGGATTAGGAATGGGTATCATACGCTGTAGGGAAATGAAACATAAATGGAAGTAAATTTCGTAATCATGGGAATGGAAGGAAGAGGAGAATAATGGTAGAAAACAAGAAGATCGATTAGCCATAAGTTTTAGGTATGGAAGGAAGAGAAAAACAAGGAGAAGGTAAAGAAAAAAAGCTCTAGAATATTAAATGAGAAAGAGAGGGGAAGAGGAGAATGAAATAAAGTGTATATTTTAGTGAGTTAGATTAACACGTAAAGGTAAACAGTAGATAAATAGATATGAACGAAATAAAGAATAGAGATATGAAAAGTAGATATTTTGCTCAATGTTCTGTGTGATTTGGAAAGAAGAGAGAAACGAAAGTGAATGATGAAGGACACCAAATAAATGACAGCATTAAGATTTAAAAAATGATGAGGAACTATAGAAAATGGAAGATAGAAAGAGAACAACAGCAAGAAATAAAAAAATAAAAAGTGATAGCAAAAAAAAATAAAAAAAAATAAAAAAAAATAAATAAATTATGGAGACCTAAAAGGAAAGGAAAATGGAAAGAAAGAAAGGAAAAATTCCAAAAAGATGGAGAACTAGAATAGAAATCCGAGAGATAATGTGCAATGATAAAAAAAAAAAAAAAAAATACTGCGAGGGAATAAAAGCACAAAAGCCAAAGATAGCAAGCAGGAAAAAAAAAGAAAAATGAAATTCAGAGGAAAAATAAAAAAAATCATGATAACGATAAGACTAGAATGCACTCAGGCAGAAGAAGAAAAAAACAAAAACAAAAGAAGAAGAAGAAGCAGAAGAAGAAAAACCCTGATAGGAATAGCTGAAGACGGGAATGGAGGAAATGCAGAAAAGATTGGACTAAATTATATCGCCATTTTGTCCTGTTCCATGTGTGGGCTGCGCTGACGTCATCAGCTGAGAGAGGGCTGTGGTGACGTCATCAGCTGAGAGGGCTGTGGTGACGTCATCAGCTGAGAGGGCTGCGGTGACGTCATCAGCTGGAAGAGGGCTGCGGTGACGTCATCAGCTGAGAGAGGGCTGCGGTGACGTCATCAGCTGGAAGAGGGCTGCGGTGACGTCATCAGCTGAGAGAGGGCTGTGGTGACGTCATCATCTGAGGGAGGGCTGTGGTGACGTCATGAGCTGAGAGAGGGCTGTGGTGACGTCATGAGCTGAGAGAGGGCTGTGGTGACGTCATCAGCTGAGAGAGGGCTGCGGTGACGTCATCAGCTGAGAGAGGGCTGTGGTGACGTCATCAGCTGAGAGAGGGCTGTGGTGACGTCATCAGCTGAGAGAGGGCTGCGGTGACGTCATGAGCTGAGAGAGGGCTGTGGTGATGTCATCAGCTGAGAGAGGGCTGCGGTGACGTCATCAGCTGAGAGAGGGCTGCGGTGACGTCAACAGCTGAGAGAGTGCTGTGGTGACGTCATGAGCTGAGGGAGGGCTGTGGTGATGTCATCAGCTGGAAAAGGGCTATGGTGACGTCATCAGCTGAGAGAGGGCTGCGGTGACGTCATCAGCTGAGAGAGGGCTGCGGTGACGTCAACAGCTGAGAGAGGGCTGTGGTGACGTCATCAGCTGAAAGAGTGCTGTGATGTCATGAGCTGAGGGAGGGCTGTGGTGACGTCATCAGCTGAGAGAGGGCTGTGGTGACGTCATCAGCTGAGAGAGGGCTGTGGTGACGTCATCAGCTGAAAGAGGGCTGTGGTGACGTCATCAGCTGAAAGAGGGCTGTGGTGATGTCATTAGCTGGAAGAGGGCTGTGGTGACGTCATGATCTGAGACAGGGCTGTGGTGACGTCATCAGCTGAGAGAGGGCTGTGGTGACGTCATCAGCTGAAAGAGGGCTGTGGTGATGTCATTAGCTTGAAGAGGGCTGTGGTGACGTCATCAGCTGAAAGAGTGCTGTGGTGACGTCATGATCTGAGAGAGGGCTGTGGTGACGTCATCAGCTGAGAGAGGGCTGTGGTGACGTCATCAGCTGAGAGAGGGCTGTGGTGACGTCATCAGCTGAAAGAGGGCTGTGGTGACGTCATGAGCTGAAAGAGGGCTGTGGTGACGTCATGAGCTGAAAGAGGGCTGTGGTGATGTCATTAGCTGGAAGAGGGCTGTGGTGACGTCATCAGTTGAGAGAGGGCTGTGGTGACGTCATGAGTTGCAAGAGAATTGAGGTCATCAGTGAATGCATATGATTTTTTTTCTTAATGTAATCGTATTTAGACAACACATAGACACGAATGCTTATATTCATACACACACTCAATCATCCATTCATACACACATGTTCATGCATGTATGTATTTACCTATATATTGGTATGTATATTTATATATGTGTGTGTGTGTGTGTATGTGTATGTGTATGTGTATGTGTATGTGTATGTGTATGTGTATGTGTATGTGTGTGTGTGTGTGTGTGTGTGTGTGTGTGTGTGCGTGTATGTGTATGTGTATGTGTATGTGTATGTGTATGTGTATGTGCATGTGCATGTGCATGTGCATGTGCATGTGCATGTGCATGTGCATGTGCATGTGCATGTGCATGTGCATGTGCATGTGCATGTGCATGTGCATGTGCATGTGCATGTGCATGTGCATGTGCATGTGCGTGTGCGTGTGCGTGTGCGTGTGTGTGTGCGTGTAAGTACGTACGTATATATATATATATATATATATATATATATATATATATATATATATATATATATATATATATAAATGTAAGTATATAATCATCATCAGTCATAATCGTTGATAAGCACGAACAGGAAACAGACAGACAATTTGGCACCGAAATCGAAGTCCAATTTTTCTCGTCACACGAAATCCTCTCCTTTGTCTCAAGCGTCCGTACACTAATGTAAAAATAAATGAGGGAGAGGAGAAAAGAAAAGAAGAGAAAAGAAAAAATGAATAGAAATGAGAACGAAAATAAGGGAGGGGGAGAGAGAAGGAGAGAAAAGATAGATAAAAATGAGAACGAAAATAAAGTGGCGGGAGAGAAAATAAAAGAAAAGAAGAAAAAAAAGAAAACGAAAATAAAGGAGCGGGAGAGAAAAGAAAAGAAAAGAAAAAAAAGGAAATGAAGGAGCGGGAGAGAAAAGAAAAGAAAAGAAGAAAAAAAATGAGAACGAAAATGAAGGAGCGGGAGAGAAAAGAAAAAAAAATGAAAACGAAAATGAAGGAGCGGGAGAGAAAAGAAGAAGAAGAAGAAGAAGAAAATAAAGGAGAGAGGCAAGTGGAGTCGGAGAAAATACGGGGAGAATGCAGATAGAAGAAAGAGAGAGAAAAATGGTAAAAGAAATAGAGAGAAATAGATAGATTAGAAATGGAGATGGATATTGTTTTAGATGGATGGATTGATAGATTGTTTAGGTGGATAAGTAGATAGATAGATGCCTAGGGTGGATATGTAGATAGATAGAGAGACAGATAGGTGATAAAGTTGGGTAGATTCACAATGAAGAGGTAGATAGATGTATATGGATAGACAGATAGGTGATAAAGCTTGGTAGATTTACAATGAAAAGATAGATAGATGTGTATGGATAGATAGATAGGTGATAAAGTTGGGTAGATTTACAATGAAGAGATAGATAGATGTGTATGGATAGACAGATAGGTGATAAAGTTGGGTAGATTTACAATGAAAAGGTAGATAGGTGTATATGGATAGACAGATAGGTGATAAAGCTTGGTATATTTACAATGAAAAGATAGATAGATGTGTATGGATAGATAGATAGGTGATAAAGCTTGGTAGATTTACAATGAAGAGGTAGGTAGATGTATATGGATAGATAAATACTGCTGAGACACACATAGACAGATACTGAACACAAATTTATAGACATTTATTAGAAATTATTAGAAGAATGAATAAATTGTATAGATGGATAGATAAATATTCAAGGTTTCTAAGCAGATATTGGAAATTATTAGAAGAATGGATATTATGTAGGTAGATAGATAGATAATCAAAGTTGTTAAGTAGATATAATGAACGGAGAAGCAAAAGTAAAAAAACAAAACAAAACAAAAAAACAAATATATATATATATATATATATATATATATATATATATATATATATATATATATATATATATATATATATATATATATATATATATGTAACCAATTAGACAGAGAAGTTAGAAAAAGAGTTAAAGAAAGAGAAATAACAACAATATGACTAACAAAAAGAAATAAATCTCGATAATAATGAAAATACACCAATAAGTACATAAGCACAGAAGTACACACGCTTGCCCCCTTTATAACGACTCTCGGAGCAGAAATTTCTTTGTTTTTTCACGTTTCCATAATTAAAAAAGTTATGACCTCTTGTTGTATGGTTAATGGAGCTGTATCCCATCTCGTCATGTGCGAGATGTGGGGATTCCTGGGATATTACTTTGCTCATCTCTCTCTCTCTGTCTGTCTGTCTCTCTCTGTTTGTCTCTCTCTGTTTGTCT
>NC_091555.1:2013668-2021168 GCF_042767895.1 Penaeus vannamei | reverse complement strand
GAGAGAGAGAGAGAGAGAGAATAAAAAAAGCGAATGGGAATAAAGCAGATACTGAATAATGATCTGGATAACACAATTGCTAGTATATGCGTTGGTGTGTGTGTGGATGTTTCGATGTACGTGTGTGTGTGTGTGTAAGTTGTCGATGCTTGTATGTGTAGGTGTATGTATGTGCGTGTGTCTAGGTGTGTGTGTGCGTGTTTATGCTTTCACATGTCTGTGAGTAAACAGGTTGGAATGAAGGTAAATATGCCAACGAAGATTAAATGTATTAGATAGTTGAAAATAGAAAAGGCTGAGGTAAACAGTTCTAGATTTACTTACCTCTCTCTTTTCATGGTAGCTAGTTAAGTGGGTCTCTCTCTCTCTCTCCTCCTTTTCCCCTTTCCTCGTCCTCCTCTCTTCTCTCTCCTCTCTCCTGCCTTTCTCCTTCCTCTCCCCCTTTCCTCCCTTCCCTTCTTTCTTTCCCTTCTCTTCTCTCCCCCCCTCTCTCTCTATCTGTTTTTCTGTCTCTCTATCTGCCTATCTATCTATCTCTTTTTTTTTGTGTGTGGTGCAGTGGCTAGCGTGTTGGTCCAGCAATCTTAATGACCTGCGTTCGACCCCGCGCGCTGCCAGTGGATAGTAACCCCGGCCATTCCTTGCACACAGGGGGAGATATTTAGAAGCAAAATAAAACAGACAGTATCTCACAGCAAAGAATATCCATTGTAAAAAATGGAAATAACACTAAATCTTTAAATCTGTAATCCGTAATCTCTCGTCCTCTTTCCCTTTTTTTAAGTTCCCGAACTAGTAAAAAAATCTACGGTCCCGCCATGCCACGTTTTACTTACAAATCGCATACCCATACCGACAATTAAGTATACCAATCTTATCCCTTCACCGTCTCTATATCTCTCTTACACGGGGTAAAAAAAAGGAAGAAAAGAAAAGATAAGACAAGGAAATAAGCGTTTGTGTGTGTGGGGGAGGGAGGGAGGGAAACTATTTTTACCGGAGTCGTAAAGATATCCCGGGGACGGAATTCATCTTCCAGTGGAGGGAAATATGTCGGGGAAGATATGCCGGAACGGAGGGAAAGAGGGAAAGAGGGAAAGAGGGAAGGAGGGAAGGAGGGAAGGAGGGAAGGAGGGAAGTAGGGAAGGAGGGAAAGAGGGAAAGATATCCCGGGGACGGAATTCATCTTCCAGAGGAGGGAAATATGTCGGGGAAAATATGCTGGAACGGAGGGAAACAGGGAAAGAGGGAAAGAGGGAAGGAGGGAAAGAGGGAAGGAGGGAAAGAGGTAAAGAGGGAAAGAGGGAAGGAGGGAAAGAGGGAGGGAAGGAGGGAAGGAGGGAAAGAGGGAAAGATATCCCGGGGACGGAATTCATCTTCCAAGGGAGGGAAATATGTCGGGGAAGATATGCCGGAACGGAGGGAAAGAGGGAAAGAGGGAAGGAGGGAAGGAGGGAGGGAGGGAGGGAAGGAGGGAAGGAGGGAAGGAGGGAAGGAGGGAAGGGAAGGAGGGAAGGAGGGAAAGATATCCCGGGGACGGAATTCATCTTCCAGTTGAGGGAAATATGTCGGGGAAAATATGCCGGAACGGAGGGAAAGAGGGAAAGAGGGAAAGAGGGAAGGAGGGAAGGAGGGAAGGAGGGAAAGAAAGATATCCCGGGGACGGAATTCATCCTCCAGTGGAGGGAAATGTGTCGGGGAAGATATGCCGGAACGGAGGGAAAGAGGGAAAGAGGGAAGGAGGGAAAGAGGGAAAGAGGGAAAGAGGGAAAGAAAGATAACCCGGGGACGGAATTCATCTTCCAGAGGAGGGAAATATGTCGGGGAAAATATGCCGGAACGGGGGTATAATGTCAACGAGAATGGAACATGTTCAAGGTTGATGGAACGGAGGGAGGAGCTGGATTATCAGTCTTTCTTATCTCTTATTTTCTTCTTTTTTTGGTGTGTGAAGGAAGGGAGAGAGAGAGAGGAAAGGAAGGAGGGAGGAAGGGAGGGAAGGAGGGAGGGAGGAAAGAAGGGAGGGAAGGAGGGAGAGAGGAAAGGAGAGAAAGAGGGAAAGAGGGAGGGAGGTAGAGAGGGAGGAAATAAGTAAATACGTAATTAAGTAAGTAAGTAAGGAAGGAAGGCAGGGAAGCGAAGATAAGAATGGAGGCAAATATAGAGAAAATGGAAAGAAAGAAAAGAAATGACACAGACCAGGAAAGAAAAAATATAAATAAAAAATAAACGCAATAAGAAAAAATAATCTGAAATAAAAATAGAAAAAAAGCTTCAACAGAGACAAGAACATAAAGATGAATATATAGAGAAAATGAGAAAAGAAAGAAAAGAAAAGAGGGAGACCAGGAAACAAAAAATAAAATAATAAACGCAATAAGAAAAAATAAAATAAATAAAAAAAAAGCTTCAACAGAGACAAGAACATAAAGATGAATATGCAAATCGTGATGAAGCTTGGACGTTAATGGCAGAGGGAGATAATCTATTGCGGGCGATGCTTCACGCAATAAGAGGCGGAAGGATAATTAGTGAGGGAGAGAGAGAGAGAGGGAGAGAGGGAGAGGGAGAGAGAGAGGGAGAGGGGAGGGAGGGAGAGGGAAGGAGAGGGAGAGGGAGGGAGAGGGAGGGAGAGGGAGAGGGTGAGGGAGAGAGGCAAGAGGGAGGGGAGAGAGAGTGGGAGGGGGAGAGCGAGAGCAAGCGAGAGAGCAAGAGAGTGAGAGCAAGCGAGAGAGCAAGAGAGAGAGAGAGAGCGAGAGAGAGAGAGAGAAAGAGAGCGAGAGCGAGAGAGAAATTCATTAAAAGCTAATTTAACTCTTTTGTACTTTTGTACTGCACACTTTGAGCAATAGTAACTGACAAATAATTAAGACAAATGTGTCCATGTGGACGACATTCTCTCCGTAAAGGCCAATTGATGACGCAGCTGTTTGACATTTCCTCTTCCTCCCCATCCTCTTCTCCTTCCCTCTTTCTCTTTCCTCCCTCTCTCTCCCTCTCCCATATTTACCCGTCCATTCCAATCACTTCACGATTTATTTCTTCCATTTCTTCCCTCTCCCTCTCCCTTTCTCCTCTTTTGGCGTTCTCTCGCTCTATTTAAACGCTCAAGTATATATATATTTATACGACTGAGGAGAAGCTTGTCAAGGGTAAAGCAGGGCGCGGGTTAATATGTCGTGCACGGCCAGAATTTTGAAAGGCTGCCGTATAGTTATGTAATTATTTTAAAGCGGTGAAAGTAAAAGGTTTTTTAGTGAGGCTATCTTGTTGTAAGTTATAAAGCCTTTTTTACTGTACTTTTGCAATGACACATTTTATGCAACCTGATATACTGTGTTGTATAAAATGACTCATTTGGAAGTGTCCAAAATTCGTTATTAACCTATGCCTTTATTAGCATTTCTATCATTTCATTTTTATACATGTATACAAAAAAATAAATAAATAAATAAAAAAACAAACATATATATATCAAATTTAAAAAAAAATCATATAATCACGACTTTTCATGTTCATTTTTCAAAACAGAAAAGGAGGGTAAACAAAATACAGGATTAAATTAAATATCTCTTTATAGCGGTTATATATAGTGAAAGGAGATCTCTGGTCTGTTAAGATATAATTACATACTTCTCTTTGATGTTATTCTATATCAAAAGATACGGCTCTTTTTATTATGATATATCCCAGTGAAATTATGTTCTATTTAAGCTTTCCTTTGATGTTTGTCTGTTTAACTGTTCTGTTGTTAGCGTTTATTTCTTAATATCAGCTTGTTCTTTTTTTTATGTACGTGTAAGTTTTTTGTTACGATATTTTTCTTCTTTGTTTTCTTTTTCGTCCTTTTCCTCTTTTTTTCCTCCTCCTCTTCTTCTTTTCTTCTTCTTCTTCTTCTTCTTCTTCTTCTTCTTCTTCTTCTTCTTCTTCTTCTTCTTCTTCTTCCTCCTCCTCCTCCTCCTCCTCCTCCTCCTCCTCTTCTTTTTCTTTTCTTTCTTTCTTTTCTTCTTTCTTTCTTTTCTTCTTTCTTTCTTTCTTTCTTCTTTCTTTCTTCTTCTTCTTCTTCTTCCTCCTCCTCCTCCTCTTCTTTTCTTTCTTTCTTTCTCTTTCTTCTCTTCTTTCTTCTTCTTCTTCCTTCCTCCTTCCTCCTTCCCCCCTCCTTCCTTCCTCCTCCTTCCTCCTTTCCTCCTCCTCCCTCCTCTTCTCTTCTTTCTCTTCTTCCTCCTCTTTCTCCTCCTTCCTTCCTTCTATAAGTATATATTCATACATACGTTTGTATATGTATATCTATCTATTTAGCTTTATCTATTTATCTATCAATTTATCTATGTCTTCAACCTACCAAGCTATCTGCCTATCTATTTATCTGTCTGTCGGTCCAACTGTCTATCTATCTGAATGACGAACCAACCAGACAAAAAAAAAAAAGAAAAAAAAAAGAGAGAGAGGGAGAGAGAGAGAGAGAGAGAGAGAGAGAGAGAGAGAGAGAGAGAGAGAGAGAGAGAGAGAGAGAGAGAGAGAGAGAGAGAGAGAGAGAGAGAGAGAGAGAAAATCTTACACATTATTTGCAAATCGTATTTCTCAACCACATAAACAGATTGATGGTAGGTAGGTCTCTCTCTCTCTCTGTCTCTGTCTCTCTGTCTGTCTGTCTCTCTGTCTCTCTCAACAACAACAACAACAACAACAAAAACAACTACTACTATTAATACTACTGCAACAACAACAGCAACATCTATTACTGCTACTATTACTACAGCAACAATACTAACAAATACACTAATGAAAATAACCCACGAAAACAGTATTTTTTATTATTCTTATTTTGTATTTATTCATCTGTTTATTTATTTATTTATTTATTTATTTATTTATTTATTTATCTTTATGACGAGTGGCTATTTTTTTTTTTTTTTTTTTTTTTTTTTTTTTTTTTTTTTTTTACGACTAGAGGCTAGAGTTTCTTGAAAGGGAGTTCTAATTTTCGTGATTTTTTTTATTCGCGTCTTCTTTCTTCTTTCTGTGGGTTTTTTCTTTCTTTTTCCATCTTATTTCCTGAGTTTATTTTATTTTCATTTTCTTTCGTATTTTTGTGGTTTCATTTTTTTTTTTTTTTTTTTTTTTTTTTTTGGGTTTTTTGTTTTGGTTTTGCTTTGTCTTTTTTCGTTTTGTTTTTGATCTCTAGTTTATCTCTTTTCTTGTGTTCTTCCCTCATTTATTTATTGTTTTTCTTCTTTCTCTCACCTATTCCTTCCTCCCCATCCTCCTCTTCCTACTTGCTCCCTTTCTTTCCTTTTCCTCATCTTCATGCCCCTCTTCCTTCTCTCATCATTTTTCCCCTCTCTTCTTCATTTTCTCCTTCTTTCTCTCTCTCCTCCTCCTCCTCCTCCAACTTTTCTTCCTTCCTCCTCTCTTCCTTCCTCTTCCTTCCTCCCTCCTCCTCCTCCTTCCTCCAATCCTCTTCCTCCTTCCTCCTCCTCCTTCCTCCAACAACTTTTCCTCCCTCCCTTCCTTCCCCTTTCCTCCTCCTCCTCCTCCTTCCTCCTCCTTTTCTTTCCTTCCACCTCCTCTTCCTCTTGTGTTCCTTCCTTTCCTTTCTTCCTCCTTCCTTCCTCCCTCCTTCCTTCCTTCTCTCCTCCTTCCTTACTTCTCTCTTTCCTTCCTTCTCTCCTTCCTTCCTTCTCTCCTTCCTTCCTTCTCTCCTCCTTCCTTCCTTTCTTCCTCCTTCTTCCTTCCTTTCCTTCCTCCTCTTCCTTCTTCCTTCCTCTCTCCTTCCCTCCTCCCTTCCTCTTCCTCTTCCTCTCCTCTCTCTCCTTCCTCCTCCTCCTCCTCCTCCTCCTCCTCCTCCTCCTCTTCCTCCTCTTTCTTCCTCCACTGCCTGCTTTAACGATGCATATTCGTATTCCGGGCCCGCGATTTATGGCGAAAATCCCCATGATTCCTCACGGCAAAACGTCCTTAACAGCAGGTCGAAAATAGACGGGGTTAAAGAGGAAGAGAAAAGGGGAGGAGAAGGGGGGAGAGGGGAGGGGGGATGAGGAGGTCGGGGGAGGGGAGGAGAAGGGAAGGGATAAAAAGGAGAGGAAGGAGGGAAGGGAGATGAGAGGAGAAGGAGGAAAGAAAGGAGGGGGGGAGTGAGGGAGGAGGTAGGGAAGAGGGAAGGGGAGGAAGGGGGAAGGGAGGAAGGGAGGAAAACTGAAGGAAGAAAGGCGGGGGGAAGTGAGGGAGGAGGGAAGAAGGGGAAGTGGGAGGGAGAAAAGAAAATGGAAGAGTAGAGTTTGGGAGGAGAGAGGAGGGAGGGAAGGAAAATTCTTGAAAGCGAAGAGAAGGGAGGGAGGGAAGAGGGAAGAGCAGAGGAAGTTAGAGGGAGGGGAAGGCAAGGGAAAGGGAAGGGAAGGGAAGAGAAGAGAATTGAAGGAGGGAGGGAAGGGAAGGTTGGAGTTTTGGAGGATGGGAAGAGAAAAGTGGAAGTAAGATAATTTAGGATAAGGGGAAGGGGAGGCGAAGGAAGTAGGAAGAGAGGGAGTGTAGGAGGAACGAGTAGAGGAAGAGGCTATAGCAGAAGATATACTTTTGGCCTCTAGAGGGTGGGAGAGAGAGGAGGGGAGGGGGAGAGAAAGAGGGTGCAGAGGGGAAGCGAAGAGTCGAGAGTAGGGGGAGGCGAGGGGGTGATGACAGGGAAGGGGTGGGGGGGGGGGGGGTGAGTGCGGAAGGAGAGATTAAGGATTATGGAAAAGAGAGAGAGAGAGAGAGAGAGAGAGAGAGAGAGAGAGAGAGAGAGAGAGAGTTGACATGAGAGAGAGACATGTCACCTTTTCCGAGAGAGAGAGAGAGAGAGAGAGAGAGAGAAAATAAAGTTGACAATGAAATGGCTTTTCAGAATATACTACCTTTCCGAAGAAAAAGATCCCTAGAATAGAGATGGGAGGAGGGAAATGTATTTATACTTATAGATGAAAAAGATCCTTAAAACAGAGGGTAGGAGGAAAATGAGATTATATTTATGGATAAAAAAATCCTAAGAATAAAGAGTGAGAGGAGAGAAAGGGATCGGCATTATAGGGATGAAGTAAGATTCTCAGAAACAGAGGGTAGGAGGAGGGAAATGAGTGTTATTTATGGATGAAAAAGATCCCTAGAATAGGGAATAGGAGAAGGGAAATATGTATATATTTATGGATGAAAATAAAAACCTTAGAATAAAGAGTGGGGGGAGGAAAATGAGTATTATTTATGGATAAAAAATATCCTGAGAATAGAGAGTGGGAGTAGGTAAATGAGTATTATTTATGGCTGAAAAAGATCCTTAGAACAAGGAGTGGGAGGAGGGAAATGAGATTATATTTATGAATGAAAAAGATCCCTAGAATAGAGATGGGAGGAGGAAAGTGTATTTATATTTATAGATGAAAAAGATTCTTAAAACAGAGGGTAGGAGGAGAGAAATGAGTGTTATTTATGGATGAAAAAGATCCCTAGAATAGAGATGGGAGGGGAAAG
>NC_091555.1:2005149-2007649 GCF_042767895.1 Penaeus vannamei | reverse complement strand
GTCTGTCTGTCTGTCTGTCTGTCATGTCCTGTCTCTCTCTCTCTCTCTCTCTCTCTCTCTCTCTCTCTCTCTCTCTCTCTCTCTCTCTCTCTCTCTCTCTCTCTCTCTCTCTCTCTCTCTCTCTCTCTCTCCCTCTCTCTCTCCCTCTCTCTCTCCCTCTCTCTCTCCCACTCTCTCTCCTCTCTCCCTCTCCCTCTCCCTCTCCCTCTCTCTCTCTCTCTCTCTCTCTCTCTCTCTCTCTCTCTCTCTCTCTCTCTCTCTCTCTCTCTCTCTCTCTCTCTCTCTCTCTCTCTCTCTACCCCTTCCCTCAAATCTCCCCCTCCCCCACTCCTTCTCCCCATTAGCCTATCCCTTCCTCCTCTTCCCCTTCCCCTTCCCCCACCCCCCTCCTCACCCTTCCGTGAAAACTTCCTCTTTCTGCCCCTTAATCCCCCTCTCTCCTCACCCTCTACCCCCTCCCACCCTTCTATCTTCCCCTTCTCCCTTTCCCCCACTCCCATCCCTTCTCCACCCCCCTTCCTCCTCTCCCTCCCTCCCCATCCCCCATCCCCCCACACCCTCCTCCCACCACCCTCTCCCTTTCCCCTCCCTCTCCCTGCCCTCACCGCCATCCCTCCCTCCTCCTCCCTTCCCCCCCATCCCCCCACCACCCATCCCCCGCCCCCACGCCCACCAGTAGGGAAATGAAGGCTGTCGTGGGCGCCGATACACTGCCCTGTTATTACCCTCAGGAAATTATCCCGTATCTGGGCCTCCTTCTCCTCGTCTCCTCACGCCCTCGCCCTCTCTGCGTCTGCGGCCTCGCTTCCCTGTTGTCTTTGGGCGGGTTTGTGTGTGTGTATAGAGAGTGTGTTTGTGTGTGTGTGTATTTAGAGTGTGTGTGTGTATAGAGAGTGTGTGTGTGTGTGTGAATAGAGAGTGTGTGTGTGTGTGTGTGTGTATTTAAAGTGTGTGTATATATATAGAGAGTGTTTGTGTGTGTATAGAGAGTGTGTGTTTTTGTGTATAGAGGGTGTGTGTATAGTGTGTGTGTGTGTGTGTGTGTGTGTGTGTAGAGAGTGTGTGTTTGTGTTTATTTAGAGTGTGTGTATAGAGAGTGTGTGTTTGTGTGTTTATAGAGAGTGTATGTATAGAGAGTGTGTGTTTGTGTGTTTATTTAGAGTGTGTGTTTGTGTGTATTTAGAGTGTGTGTATAGAGAGTGTGTGTGTGTATAGAGTGTGTGTGTGTGTGTGTGTATTTAGAGTGTGTGTATAGAGAAAGTTTGTTTGTGTGTGTGAATAGTGTGTGTGTGTGTGTGTGTGTGTATTTAAAGTGTGTGTATATATATAGAGAGTGTTTGTGTGTGTATAGAGAGTGTGTGTTTTTGTGTATATAGAGAGTGTGTTTGTGTGTGTAAAGAGAGTGTGTGTTTGTGTCTATATAGAGAGTGTGTTTGTGTGTATATAGAGAGTGTGTGTTTGTGTGTGTATAGAGAGAGTGTGTTTGTGTGTATATTTAGAGTCTGTGTATATAGAGATTGTGTTTGTGTGTGTATAGAGAGTGTGTATAGAGAGTGTGTGTTTCTGTGTGTATTTAGAGTGTGTGTATAGAGTGTGTGTGTGTGTGTGTGTGTAGAGAGTGTGTGTGTGTGTGTGTGTGTGTATTTAAGAAGTGTTTGCGTATAGAGTGTGTGTGTGTGTGTGTGTATTTAGAGTGTTTGTGTATAGAGAGTGTGTGTGTGTGTGTGTATTTAGAGTGTTTGTGTATAGAGTGTGTGTGTGTGTGTGTGTGTATTTAGAATGTGTGTATAGAATGTGTGTGTGTTTGTGTGTATATTTAGAGTGTGTGTATAGAGAGAGTGTGTTTGTGTGTGTATAGAGAGTGTGTGTATAGAATGTGTATTTAGAGTGTGTGTATAGAGAGTGTGTGTATAGAGGGTGTGTATGTGTATAGAAAGTGTGTGTATAGAGATTGTGTGTTTGTGTGTATATTTAGAGTGTATGAATATATAGAGTGTGTGTGTTTGTGTGTACATATAGAGAGTGTGTTTGTGTATGTCTGTGTCTCTATATTTCTGTATACGTTTCAGTGTTTCTTTTAATACGTTTTTGTTTATCTATCTGTCTGTCTATATATCAGCCTGTCTAATCTATCTGTCGAGATGTATGTCTGGTTATTTATCTATCGATCTTTCTGTTTAATTATGTATATCTGGCTATCCAAATATGTGTCTACCTAGCTGTATCTCTCTCTCTCTCTCTCTCTCTCTCTCTCTCTCTCTCTCTCTCTCTCTCTCTCTCTCTCTCTCTCTCTCTCTCTCTCTCTCTCTCTCTGTCCCCCTCCCTCTCTCTCTCCCTCTCTCCCTCTCTCTCTCTCTCTCTCTCTCTCTCTTTCTCTTTCTCTTTATCTCTGTGTGAGTATGTGTCTATTTATTTATCTAGCTATCGCTATATCTTTATCGATGTCTATATTTGTATGTTTATTTGTATATATTAATATCTATTTATGAATAGATTATTA
>NC_091555.1:1985149-1987649 GCF_042767895.1 Penaeus vannamei | reverse complement strand
AGCGAAGGGGGGGGGGGGGACACACGACTCACGGTGGAGGGGGAAGGAGGGGAGGAGGGAGGAGGGGAGGGAAGGTAGGAGGAGGAGGAAGGGAAGGAAGAGGGGAAGGGGAGGGGAGGGGGAAGGAGGAAGAGGGAAGGAGAGGGGGAAGGAGGGGGGGATGGAGGAGGGAAGGAGAGGGAGGAGAGGAGAGGGGGGGAAGGGGAAGGGGAAGGAGGTGAGGGGGAAGGGGGAGGGGGGGAGAGGAGGGAAGAGGGAATGGGGGAGGAGGGAGGGAGGGTGAGGAGGCGGATGGTAAGCGGGAGAGAGGGAAGGGAGGAGGTAGGAGGGGAGGGGAAGGAGGAGGGGAAGGGGTGAAGGGGAAGGGGGAGGAGAGGAGGAGGGAAGAGAGGGAAGTGGAGGGGAAGAGGGGGAAGGAGGGGATGAGGGAAGAGAGGAAGGGAAGGGAGGGGGGAGAGGGATGAAGGGGAAGAGGGAAGGAGGGAGGGGGAAGGGAGGAGAGGGAAGGGAAGAGGAAGAAGGGAGGGGAAGGGAGGAGAGGAGGGAGGGGAAGGGGGAGGAGAGGGGAGGGAGGAGGAGGAGGAGGAGGAGGAGGAGGGAGGAGTAGGAGGGGAGGGAGGGAGAGGAGGGGGAGGAGAGGAGGAAGGAAAGGGGAAGGCGGAATAGGAAGAGGAAGGGGAAGAGGGAGGGGAGGAGGGGAAGAGGGGAAGGGAGGAGGGAGGAGGGAGGAAGGGGGAAGAGATGAGAGGAGAGGGGGAGGAGGGGAGAAAGTGGGGTGTCTGTAAGAGGGAGGGAGAGGAGGAGGAGGAAAGAGGGGATGAAAAAGTAGGAAAAAGGTCAGGAACTTTTGATTTGACATTTTATTGAGAAATTGTTACATCTCAAAATGATGAAATTGACATATGTCATCATCACCTTATTCTAATTATATCCTATTGAGGGGGATCACAGTAGAAAGAGAGAATGAGAGAGAGAGAGAGAGAGGAAGGAGAGAGAGAGAGGGAGGGAGGGAGGGAGGGAGGGAGGGAGGGAGGGAGGGAGGGAGGGAGGGAGGGAGGGAGGGAGGGAGGGAGGGAGAGAGAGAGGAGAGAGAGAGAGAGAGAGAGAGAGAGAGAGAGAGAGAGAGAGAGAGAGAGAGAGAGAGAGAGAGAGAGAGAGAGAGAGAGAGAGAGAAAGAGAAAGAGAGAGAAAGAGAGAGAGAGAGGGAGGGACAGACAGACAGAGACAGAGACAGAAGACAGAGACAGAGACAGAGACAGAGACGGAAAGAGAGACACCCTACAAACCCTTCCCCCTTCCACACCTCCCCAAACTCCTTCTCCTCCTGCCCCTACCCCCCTCTCTCTCCCAACCCTTCCCCCTCCCACCACTTCCCTCTCACCCTTACCCCACCTCTCTCTCACTTCCCCACCCACCCTGCCACCCACCCTCTCCCCCCACCCCTTATCCCTCTCTTTCTCTCCCGAACCCTCCCTCCTTCCCCCCACCCCTTACCCCCTCTCTCTCCCAACCCCCCATCCTCACCCCCTTCCCTCCACCCTTACCCCCCTCTCCTCTTTCCCCTCCCGCCACCCTCCCCTCCCCCACCCCACCCCCACCCCACCCCAGAAGATTTTCTCCCCCCAAGAATCTCGAGTCCCAGATTCCCGATTTTTCTCCCCGTCTCTCTGGCGCTGGACGCAGGTGGATGTGGGCGAAATCTTGTCAAAAATCCAATAATTCTGCATCCGCCTCCGTCTCATCGCGTGGTTTGGATGGGATAGAGAGGATAGAGAGGATAGAGAGGATAGGGAGGATAGGGAGGATAGGGAGGATAGAGAGGATAGAGAGGATAGGGAGGATAGGGAGGATAGAGAGGATAGAGAGGATAGGGAGGATAGGGAGGATAGGGAGGATAGAGAGGATAGAGAGGATAGAGAGGATAGGAGGATAGAGAGGATAGAGAGGAAAGAGAGGATAGAGAGGATAGGGAGGATAGAGAGGATAGAGAGGATAGAGAGGATAGGGAGGATAGAGAGGAGAGAGAGGATAGAGAGGATAGGGAGGATAGAGAGGATAGAGGGATAGAGAGGGATAGGGAGGATAGAGAGGGAGGGATAGGGAGGATAGAGAGGATAGAGAGGATAGGGAGGGATGGGGAGGGATAGGGAGGATAGGAGGATAGAGAGGATAGGGGAGGATAGAGAGGATAGGGAGGATAGAGAGGATAGAGAGGATAGGGAGGATAGGTAGGATAGGGAGGATAGAGAGGATAAAGAGTATAGGGAGGATAGAGAGGATAGAGAGGATAGAGAGGATAGGGAGGATAGAGATGATAGGGAGGAGAGAGTGGAAAGAGAGGATAGGAGGAGATGGGAGGATAGGGAAAGAGAGAGAGAGAGGATAGAGAGGGTGGGGGGGGATAGGGGGAGGACGTGAGGGATAGAGAGGATAGAGAGGAGAGGAGAGGAGAGTGAGGATAGAGAGGATAGAGAGAGAGAGAGAGAGACAGAGAGACAGA
>NC_091555.1:1970149-1980149 GCF_042767895.1 Penaeus vannamei | reverse complement strand
TTAGTCTCTCCTGCTCCTTCTCCCTCTCCTCTCTCCTTAACACTCCCTCTTTTAGTCTCTCCTTCTTCTTCTCTCCCGTCCTTTTCTTTCCTTCTGCCTCTTTATTTCTTCCTACTTGATACCTTTCCCATTTTATTCTCTTGGTTCTCTTTTCCATTTTTTCGTTTCATTCCTCCTTCTCTCTATATATATTCTTCCTCCCATGCTTTCTCCCATTTCTCTCTCTCTTCCTCTCTCTCTCTCTCTCTCCCTTCTTCCTCCCTTTTCCACCCTCCCTTCTTTCTTTCCCGCCCTCTTTACCCTCTTCCCCATTTTTTCTCTTGGTCTCTCTCTCTCCTCTCTCGTCTCATTCTCTCCTTCTCTCTCTCTCTCTCTGCTCTTCCATGCTCTCTCCATTTCTCTCTCTCTCTCCCGCCCTTCCTCCTTCCTACCCCTCCCTCCTTTCTTTCTCCCTCCTCTTCCCCTCTTCCTCTCTCTCTCTCTCTCTCTTCTCTCTCTCTCTCTCTCTCTCTCTCTCTCTCTCTCTCGCTCTCTCTCTCTCTCTCTCTCTCACTATCCAACAGTCTCTTTCTATCTCTCTCTTTCTTACTTACCTCCCACCTCACTTCCTTCTCTTTCTCTCTTCCTTTTGTCTCCCTTTCCCTGTTCCCCAATGGCCTCCCCCCTCCCCCCCCTCCCCCCCTATCCGCCCCTCACGCATAGCAGTCTAATTTAAGCATTTTTCAACCTCTCATCGGGGTAATTAGCGAAGGAGTGAAGTAATGGAGTGATGGAGTAATGAGAAGGAGAAATGGAGTAATGGGAAAGAAAGAGAGTTTTCTGGTATACTTTTTTCAAGGTATATTTCAGGTGTACTTTTTTTTTTCAAGGTGTATTTCAGGTGTACCTTCTTCCAGGTGTATATCTGGTATACTTTCTTCAGGTGTACTTATTCCAGGTGTATTTCAGGTGTACCTTCTTCCAGGTGTATATCTGGTATGCTTTTTTTGGTGTACCTTTTTCCAGGTGTATTTCAGGTATACTTTTTTCCAGAAGTATTTCAGGTATACTTTTTCCCAGGTGTATTTCAGGTATACTTTTTTCCAGAAGTATTTCAGGTATACTTTTTCCCAGGTGTATTTCAGGTATACCTTTTTCCCAGGTGTATTTCAGGTGTACTTACTGAGGGAAATTGAATTGGGGTTTGGAGAAAGGACCTTTTTTGGGTTGGGGGGTGAGGGGGCTGGAGGGCGAGGGGGTGGGGGTGGGGGGGGGGGGATCGTTGTGGTTGATGGGTGGGAGGGGATGTTGGTAGGGGTTTGGCGAGGATGTTGGAGGGTGGGGAGGTGAGGGTGGGGGGGATAGTAGTGTTGATGGGAGGAGGAGGAGGGGTAGAGGACTTAGAGGTGACATAAGGTCGATAGTCTGGGCGGAATGAATGTGTTAAGGCGATGAATATCCAACACACATACGCGTAGGAAGAAAGAGATAAAGAGAGCAGAGAGCTAGAGAGATGAAAGAGAAAGAGAAAGAAAGAGAGATAGAGATAGAGATAGAGATAGAGATAGAGGTAGAAATAGAGAGGAAGAAAGAGAGAGGTAGAAATAGAGAGGTAGAAATAGAGAGGTAGAAATAGAGAGGTAGAAATAGAGAGGTAGAAATAGAGAGGTAGAAATAGGGAATAGAAAGAGAGAGGTAGAAATAGAGAGGTAGAAATAGAGAGGTAGAAATAGAGAGGTAGAAATAGAGAGGTAGAAATAGAGAGGTAGAAATAGAGCGTAGAGAATAGAGCAGGTAGAGAATAGAGAACGAGAGAAAGAGAGAGAGAGAGAGAGAGAGAAAGAGCAGAGAGAGAGAAGAAGAGAGAGAAAGAGAGAGCGAGAAAGCGAGAAAGAGAAAGAGAAAGAGAAAGAGAAAGAGAAAGAGAAAGAGAAAGAGAAAGAGAAAAAGATAGAGAAAGAGAAAAAGACAGAGAAAAAGATAGAGAACCTGAATGCACAAGAGAAACAAATGGGGATTAACCAAGACAAGATAAGAAGCTTTTCTTCATCACCGCGAGAGAGCTTTCATATCCAGATGTACAGGTTGGAAAGTTTTCTCCTGACTCCTCCATTACCGTTTATCTTTTTTTCTTGTATCTTCTCTTTTTCTTCTTTTTTCTCTTTTCGTTTTATTTATCTATTTAACTCTTTCTTTTTTTTTCTTTCTTTCTCTCTCTTTCTCCCTTATCTCTCTCTTTTTTTTCTCTCTCTCCTTCTCTCTCTCTCTCTCCCTCCTCTCTCTCTCCTCCTCTCTCTCTCTCTCTCTCCTCTCTCCCTCTCTCCCTCTCTCTCCTCCCTCCCTCCCTCCCTCCTCCTCCTCTCTTCCTCTCCCTCCCTCCCTCTCCCTCTCCCTCCTCCTCCCTCTCTCTCTCCCTCTCCCTCTCCCTCTCCCTCTCCCTCCCTCCTCCCTCCCTCCTCTCTCCCTCCTCCTCCCTCCCTCCCCTCTCCCTCTCCCTCTCCCTCCCTCCCTCCCCTCTCCCTCCCTCTCCCTCCCTCCCTCTCCCCTTACCACCCATGCTTTCCATCATCATCCGTGGGTCGTGTCTATTTCCTTCAACCATCGCGTGGGCAACACCGAATCATATCCCGCAGAGTTGCCAGATTGCAAACAGCGGGAGACCCTCGACTTAATGCCCTTATGACGTAGCTGTGACGTCATTCTTCAGTTTTTTTTTGAGCTGTTAGGTCATTTTCTTCTTTGTGGGATGTGTTAAGGAAATTTGTGTTCTATGTTGTTGTTGTTATTATTATTATTGTATTATTATTATTATTATTATTATTATTATTATTATTATTATTATCATTATCATTATCATTATCGTTATCATTATCATTATCATTATCATTATCATTATCATTATCATTATCATTATCATTATCATTATCATTATCATTATCATTATCATTATCATTATTATTATTATTATTATTATTATTATTATTATTATTATTATCATCATCATTATTATCATTATTATCATTATTTTATCATGTTATTATTATTGTTATTATTATCTTTATTGTTATCATTATCATTATTATTATTATTATTATTATTATTATTATTATTATTATTGTGAGTAGAAAATAGGAATTATTATTCATTATTTTTCGTATCATTATGGTATCTTATTATTATTGTGAGTAGAACAATGGGAAGATATAATTTTTAACAACATGATGGTACACCAACAACACCAACACCAACACCACCAACACCAACACCAACGATATTGTAACGAACAACAACAACAACAACAACAACGCCAACAACAACACCACTACCACCGCCAACAATAACAACAACAACAGCAAGAACAACAATACCAAAACCAACACCAACACCAACACTAACACCAACACCAACACAAACACCAACACCAACACCACCACCGCCAACACCACCACCGCCAACACCCACCACCAACCACCACCTGCAACCACCAACCACCAACACCAACCACCAACACCAGCCCCACACCCCGCCCACCAACACCAATACCACCAACACCAGCACCAACACCAACACCAACACCAACACCATCACCACCGCCAACACCAACACCAACACCAACACCAACACCACCACCACCACCACCACCAACACCAACACCAACACCAACAACAACAACAACAACAACATCAACAACAAAACCACCACCAACACCAGAAACAATAGCAACAGTAACAACAACAACAGCAACAACACCAACAGCAACACCAACACCAACACCAACACCACCACCGCAACACCAACCCCAACCCCAACCCCCACCCCAACCCCAACCCCCACCCCAACACCAACAACAACAACAACTACAACACCAACAACAACATCAACATCAATACCACCACCACCACCAGCAACAACAGCAACAGCAACAACAACAACAGCAGCAACACCAACACCAACAACCAACAGCAACAGCAACAGCAACAACAACACCAACAACAACACCAACAACAACAACACCAACCCCACCACCAACACCAACAACACCAACACCAACGTCGGCCACTTTGGCAAATGACAAGCCGACCTTGAGCCCCCGCCTTGTATCAACCGGAAGCCTCCAAGAAGCCTCAAATCCTTCCCCCCCCCCCCTTCCCCCCTCCTCTCTCCCCCTCCCCTCCACCTTCCTCCTCTCCACCCCTGACCCCCCTCTTCTCCAACTCATCTTAAGAGGTCCTCCAGAGTCCTCCAGAGTCCTCCAGAAGACCTTTTAGCCGTCCGAGAGAGTCCGGCTGGAGGGAGGAGGAAGGGAGTGTCGGCTTCTGTTTGGATGTCAACGCGGGTTGAGAGAGAGGGGGTGGGGGTGTGTGGGGTGGGAGTGGGGTAAGGGGGAGGATGAGGGGGAGGGAAGTGGAGGGAGGAGAGAAGAGGGTGGGGCTGTGGGGTGTGGGGTAGGAGTGAAGGGGAAGGAGGAGGAGAGATGGGGCTGGGGGTGGAAAGTGAGGGTGAAAGGAGAGGGAAGTGGGGTGGGGCTGCAAGTGGGGGGTGAAAGAGGAGGGGAGAGTGGGATTTTGAGGGGGAAGAGGGGTGGGTTTGGGGAGGGTGGGAGGGATAAGGGGTGGAGTGAAGGTTGAAGGGGTGGAGGTGAAGGGGTTGGTGATAAGGGGTTGGAGAGGAGGGGCGTGGGGAATTGGAGGGTGAGAGGAAGTGGAGGTGGGAGAGGGAAGTTGAGGTGGGAAGATGGGGTGGAGATGGGAGAGATAAGGGTGGAGATGAGCGATGTTAGGAAAGTTGGAGGTGGGGGCGGAAGTGGTGGAAATATGGAGTGGGTGGGGAAGTAAGTGCAGGGGGGAGTTGGATTGGAGTAGTGGATGAAGGTAGATAAAGGAGGTGGGGGTTGGGGATGGTGGAAGTGAGGAGCTTAGGAAGGTGGAGGTGGGGAGGTGAGGTTGAGAATGGGAGAGGTAAATGGGAGGTGAGAAAAAAACAAAAACAAATAGAATGAGAAAGGAAGAGAGAGAGAGAAGAAGGAAGAGGAATAGGAAGAAATGAAGAAAGCAGAAGTAGAGAAGGGGTGGAAGAAGAAAGGAGAGTAAAAGGAGAAAAAAACAAAGGAGACAAACAAATACAATGGGAATAGGGGAAAATAAGAGAGCGGGGGAAGGAGAAGGAGAAGAAAAAGTAAAAAATAAAACAAACGAGAAAAATAAACAAAAGAAAATGGACGTAGAAGGAGGAGTAGATATAGACGTAAGAGGAGTAAGAGCAAGAGCAAGAGTAGAGAAATAGGGAGTAGGAATGAGAGAAGAAGAAGAGGAAAAGGAGAGCGTGAGAGAATGAAGAGAGGCAACGAGAGAGCGTAAGGGAGAGGAGAGGCGAGGAGAGGCGAGGAGAGGAGACATGAGGAGAGGACACATGTTGCTCTAAGGGAGCAAGAAGGAAGGAGGGAGGGGAGGAGGAGGGAGGAGGAGGGAGAGAGGGAGAGTGGAGGAGGAGGGAGAGGAGGAGGAGGGAGAGGAGGAGGAGGGAGGAAGGAGGAGGAGGAGGAGGAGGAGGGAGAGGAGGAGGAGGAAGGAGGAGGGAAGGGAAGGAGGAGGAGGGAGGGAGGAGGGAGAGGAGGGAGAGAGGAGGAGGGGGGGAAGAGGAGGAGGGGGAAAGGAGGAGGAGGAGGAGGAGGGAGAGGGGGAGAAGAGGGAGGAGGGAGGAGGAGAGGAGGAGGAGGAGGGAGGAGGAGGAGGAGGGGGGAGGGAAGAGGGGAGAGGAGGAGAGAGAGGGAGGAGGAGGAGAGGAGGAGAGGAGGAGGCGAGGAGGGAGGAGGAGGGGGGGAGGAGGAGGGAGGAGGAGGAGAGGGGAGGAGGAGGAGGAGGAGGAGGAGGGAGAGGCGAGGAGGAGGAGGAGGAGGAGGGAGAGGAGGAGGAGAAGGAGAGGAGGAGGGAGGAGGAGGAGGAGGGAGGGGGAGGGGAAGGAGGAGGAGGAGGGAGAGGAGGAGGGAGGAGAGGAGAGAGGAGGAGGGAGGGGGAGAAGGAGGGGGGAAGGACGTAGAGAGGAGAGAGAGAGAGGAGAGGAGAGAGGGAATCAGGAGAGACATTGAAGGAGAGAGAGAGGAATAGGAGGGAGGGAGAAGGGGAAAGTAGAGGGAGAAAGAAGGAGGGAGGGAAGGGGGAGGGTAGGGTAGGGTAGGGGAGGGAGGGTAGGGGTAGAGGTAGGGTAGGGTAGGGTAGGGGAAGGAAGGAAGGGAAGGGAAGGGAAGGGAAGGAAGGGGAAAGGGGAAGGAAGAGGGAGGAAGGGAGAGGGGGAAAGGGAAGGAAAGGGGAAAGGGAAGGAAGGGAAGGAAGAGAGAAGGGAGGAGGAGGAGGAGGAGGGAGGAGGGGAGGGGGAGGAGGGGAAAGAGGGAGGGGAGGGGAGGAGGGGAGGGAGGGGGAGGGAGGGAGGGGGAGGGAGGGAGGGGAGGGGAGGGGGAGGGGGAGAGGAGTGGAGGGGAGGGAGAGGGAGGGAGGGAGAACAGCCAAAGAGAGAGAAAGAGAGGAGAGAGAAACAGAGGCACTACAAAAAATACTCACGCCTTTGCATTACCAAAATGAAGTTAAGAAAGAAAGAAAAATAAAAGGGGAAAAAATGCAGGAAAAATGGATAATGAAAGAAAGTTGATTAAGAAAAGAAAAACAGAAATACGAAGGAAATAACGAAGTGAATAAGAAAAGGAAGAAAGAGAAAAGAAAAGATAGAAAAAAGGAATTAACAAAAATGATATAAAAACAAGAGGAAGCAGAAAAGAGGGAAAAGAAATAGAAATAGATGAAAAGAAAGCAGAAAGAAGAAGCAAGAAGCAGAAAGTAAGAATGAATAAGCAGAGAGATAAGTAAAAACAGAAACAAGAATAAACAAGAAGAAAAACGACAAGAAGGATAGAAACAGTCAAAGAAGCATTAGAAGAAGCAGAAATGTAAGAAGAAAGCAAGAAATAAAAAGGAAAGTAATAGAAAGAACAAGAAGCAGAAAAATCATCCAAAGAACGAGAAAAGGAAGAAGAAGCATAAAAGACGAGAAGCAGAAAAAGGAAAAGCAGAGAAAAAGATAGAGAAAGAATCAGAAACGAAATAAGAAGCAGAAATAAAAGAATAAACTGAAAAAGAACTAGAACAATTACAGAATCCAATAAGAAGAAAAAAGGAGAAAAAGAAAGGAGAAAGCAGAAAAAGAAAGAAGCAGAAGAGAGAGAGAAAAAGCAGAAGAAAAAGAAAAGAAGAAGCAGAAAAAGAAGATAGCAGAAAAAGAAGAAGCAGAAAGAAAGAAACGAAGCAGAAGGAGAAGAAGAAAAAGAAGAAAGAAAGAAAAAGAAAGAAGAGACAAGAAAGAAAATGAAGAAGAAGAAAAAGAAAAGAAGAAGAAGAATAAAAAAGAAAATGAAAGAAAAAGAAAATGAAGAAAGAAAATTAAGAAAATGAAGAAAGCAGAAAAAAAATAGAAGAAAACGAAAGAAGAAAAGAAGAAAAAGAAAAGGAAGAAAGAAAGAAGACCAAGAACAAGAAAAGGAAAGAAAAAGAAAAAGGAAAAGAAAAGACCCTCCTGAGAGGAAGCGCCTTAGCCCCGATCCCAGGCGCAGGAGAGCTGGCGGCGCCGCCTCGTCCCGTCTCAGCCTCTTGAAGATGCTTTGAAATTCTTGCAGCTGCATTTAAGCGCCATGATAATCGGAATGAAATAGACTTCACACGGCGATAAAAGGGAATTAAAGTTACGGGGTTTGAAACGAAAGGAAGGGAGAGAGAGGAGGAGGAGAGAGAGAGGGAGGAGGGAAGGAGAGAAGGAGGGAAGGGGTGGGGTGAGGGGGAAGGGTGGGGTGAGGGTGAGGGGAAGGATGAGATGAGAGAGAACGCGAAGACAGAGAGAGAACGTAAAAGAGATGAGAAGAGGGCAATAAAAGGCAGAAGAACGCAAAGAGACAGAGAAAGAAAGAGGAGAGAGAGAGAGAGAAAGAGAGGAGACAGAAGCAGAGGCACTACAAAAAATACTCACGCCTTTGCATTACCAAAATGAAGTTAAGAAAGAAAGAAAAATAAAACGGAAAAATGCAGGAAAAAGGCATAAACAGAAGAAGAGTTAATTAAAGAAAAAACAGAAATACGAAGGAAAGGAAACGAAGTGAATAAGAAAAGGAAGAAATAGAAAAAAAAAGATAGAAAAAGGAAAGAACAAAAATGATATAAAAACAAAGGAAGAAAAAGGAAAAGAAAAAATAGATGAAAGGAAAGAAAAGCAAGGAAAGTAAAATGAATGAATTAATGGATAAGTAAAAACGAAATAAAATAAACAAGAAAAACGAGAAGGATAGAAACAGTCAAAGAACATTAAGAAAAGGAAATATAAGAAAAACCGAAAATTAAAGGAAAGTGATAGAAAACAAAATAAGAATTAACGAAATAAACAAATTAGATAAATATAATAAAAACAAAATAATCCAAAGAACGAGAAAAGGAGAAATAAAACGAGAAAGAAAAGGAAAGAGAGGGAGAGAGAGAAAAAGAAGAAAAGTAAGAAAGATGATATTAAAAATAATAAACGCAAAAATAGACGAAGAAAAGAAAAAGAAGATGAAGAAAAAAAAAAAAGAAAAAGAAGAAAATGAAGAAGGAGAAAAAAAGAAAAAAGAAGAATAAGAAAATGAAGAAGAAAAATTGAAAATGAAGAAGCAGAAAAAAATAAAGAAAGCGAAAGAAGAAAAAAGAAGAAAAAGAAAAAAGAAAAGAAGAAAAAAGAAAAAGAAGAAAAAGAAAAAGAAGAAAAAGAAAAAGGAAAAGAAAAGAAGACCACTCCTGAGAGGCCCTTAGCCCCGATCGGGCGCAGGAGGCAGCGGCGCCGCCTCGTCCCGTCTCAGCCTCTTGAAGATGCCTTGAAATTCTTGCAGCTGCATTTAAGCGCCATGATAATCGGAATGGAATAGACTTCACACGGCGATAAAAGGGAATTAAAGTTACGGGGGTTTAAAGCGAAAGGAAGGGAGAGAGAGAGAGAGAGTGAGAGAGAGGGAGGAGGGAAGGAAGGAGAGGGTGGGGTGAGGGGGAAGGGAGGGGGTGGGGTGAGGGGAAAGATGAGATGAGATGAGAGAGAACGTAAAGAGATGAGAGAGAACGCAAAGAGATGAGAGAGAACGTAAAGAGATGAGAGAGAACGTAAAGAGATGAGAGAGAACGTAAAGAGACAGAGAGAACGCAAAGAGACAGAGAGAACGCAAAGAGACAGAGAGAACGCAAAGAGACAGAGAGAGCGTAAAGAGACAGAGAGAACGTAAAGAGACAGAGAGAGCGTAAAGAGATAGAGAGAACGTAAAGAGACAGAGAGAACGCAAAGAGACAGAGAGAACGCAAAGAGACAGAGAGAACGTAAAGAGACAGAGAAAGAAAGAGGAGAGAGAGAGAGAGAGATGAGACAGAAACAGAGGCACTACAAAAAATACTCACGCCTTTGCATTACCAAAATGAAGTTAAGAAAGAAAGAAAAGTAAAAGGGAAAAAATGCAGGAAAAAGGGATAATGAAAGAAAGTTGATTAAGAAAAGAAAAACAGAAATACGAAGGAAATAACGAAGTGAATAAGAAAAGGAAGAAAGAGAAAAGAAAAGATAGAAAAAAGGAATTAACAAAAATGATATAAAAAACAAAGGAAAAAAAGGAAAATAAATAGAAAAAAAGAAAGGAAAAGAAAAAACAAGGAAAGTAAAATGAATGAATTAATAGATAAGTAAAAACGAAATAAAATAAACAAGAAAAACGAGAAAGAAGGAAACAGTCAAAGAGCATTAAGAAAAGGAAATGTAAGAAAAACCAAAAATAAAAGGAAAGTAATAGAAAACAAGAAAAAAATCATCCAAAGAACGAGAAAATGAGAAATAAAACGAGAAAGAAAAGGAAAAGAGAGAAAAAATAAGAAAGATCAGAAACGAAATAAAAGAAATAAAAGATAAACGAAAAAAAAACTAGACAGTTACAAATAAGAAGAAGAAAAAGAAAGGAGAAAAAGAAGGAGAAAGAGAA
>NC_091555.1:1942649-1950149 GCF_042767895.1 Penaeus vannamei | reverse complement strand
TTGTAGAGGAGGTCGAAGGCTATTTCTTAGTGAATGACCTTCGTCCTGCCTATCAAGCCTTGAGAAAGCTGATCTCCAAGCCCTCTTCACAGGTGACAGCAGTTCGCTTAGTAAGTGGCCAGATCGTCTCAGATCCTGTTGCGGTGCTGGAGCGCTGGGCTGAATATTTTGAACAGTTGTACCAGCTTGACCCACCAACAGTTTACTTGGATGTAGGGATTGCCGATATCCCGTTGCTGAACCCGCCTATCAGTGAGGATCCTCCCTTCCTAACTGAAGTTATGGGGGCGATCTCCAAGCTGAAGGGTGGCAAAGCAGCGGGTATCTGCAGCATACCAGCTGAACTGATAAAGGCTGGTGGTGAACACATGACACAGGGGTTACATGCTGCCCTGGCTGCCATCAGGCAGTCCGGTACCGTTCCCCCTGAGCTGTTGAGGGGCGAGGTCATCCCTCTCTGGAAGGGGAAGGGGGACCGATGGGACTGCAGTAACTACCGAGACATCACACTGCTCAGTATACTAAGCAAGGTTCTTGCCCACTTCCTTCTGAGACGTATCATAGACCACCTTCTGAGGCCCAGAGACCGGAGCAATCTGGATTCACTCCTGGTTAGTCCACAATAGACCGTATCCTGGCGCTTCGAGTCATTGTAGAATGCCGCTGTGAGTTCGGGCGTGGGCGGTTTTCAGCCTGCATCGACCTCAAGAAGGCGGGAGTCACTGTGGGAGATCCTGAGATTGAAAGGAATTCCAACAAGGATTATTAGACTAATAGCCAGCCTGTATACCGGTACTGAAAGTCCTGTAAGTGTGTTGGGTGCCTGTCGAGCTTCTTTCCTGTTAGTTCAGGAGTGAGGCAAGGCTGTGTCCTTGCGCCAACACTTTTCAACTGGCAGAGCTACTGTCCAAAGCCATTGTGGAACAGCTCTGGGCAATATCAAGGTTACAGACCATGACTTTGCTGATGATATTGCTATTCTATCTGTCTCTGGAAATCTCAGTGGTGACTCTGGATGTATTTAGCAATAAAGTGAAGGCCTTAGATCTAGAGGTCTCCTGGACCAAGACCAAGATCCAGGACTTCGAAGACTTGCTAGGAGAACTTGTACGGTTGGTACATGCTTGCGGAGAGGACATTGAGAGCTTTACCTTGGTAGTGTAGTTCATAACTCTGGGCTGTCAGACCAGGAAGTCAGCTGACATGACCCCTGCCTGGCAGCAAGGGTCATGACTTTCAACAAGAGTATTTGGAGATGCCGGTACCTGTGCAGAAGGACCATGCTACCATGATAATGCCAGTTTTGCTATACGGTAATGAAACCTGGACGTTATCCTTCGCCTTGGAGTCATGTATTGATGCCTTTTGTAATTAGGATGGATCATGAGGGACTGTGGATCATAAGGGACCAACGGTTGCACCGTGAGATTGGCACAGGACCTGTGAAATCTGTGATCACCAACTGAGGCTATACAGCCACCTGGATTGCTTCCCACAGGATGATCCTACTCATCAGGTTGTCTGTTCGAGACAGCCCTGAGTGGAGGAGGCCTGTGGGACGACCAAGGAAGTCGTGGCTTGGGCAGATCGATCAAACCTATCGTGAGGACCTCGTGATGGGCCGATTCCCTGCCTGGCGGCGTGGAAACGAAGGGTGGATGCGTCTATGCGCCCCCGTCGGCGTTAGCTCTCTGATGATGATGATGAGACAAGAACTGATGCAGAAATGTTCGGAGAGGAACAGAGAACTTATAAATTGCGATAAAGAAATGAAACTACAATAATTGCTAAATGATCAATGAGTAGATTTCATTACTACATCTTTTTTCAATAGAAAATGTTCATAATTATTTGATAAACATAGCATGATCTCAACATTTTTTTTGCATGGAGTATTAAACTTGAATTAATGTTTTACATATAGTCACTATCTTAATGTACTGTTTTATAAAACTGACTTTAGATTTTTATATCAAATAGATTTTTTATCAGATGGACTGGATACACACAATTTAATGAATTAATTTATTGTTATATAGTTGATAGTAAAAAAAAGAATACATCGTGACACTTTAATAAGTAAACAATTGGATTGTTTGTGTGTCTGTTCTGCTATATGTCTGTCACTCAGTCTGTTGATCTGTCTGTCCACGTTTGTTTTTAGTGACTGAGGGCGTGTCTGTCTGTTTTACTCTTTCTGTCACACACAAACAACCCCCCACACACCCTACCACACACACACACACACACACACACACACACACACACACACACACACACACACACACACACACACACACACACACACACACACACACACACACACACCTCCCCCATAAACAAATAAACACACAAAACTCCGACAGAAACAAACACACATGTCCCCCACAAACAAATACACAAAACGCCCACAAACAAACACACAAAACGCCCACAAACAAACAAACATACAAACCCCGCCCACAGCCAAACAAACAAACACACAAACCCCGCCCACAAACAAACAAACACACAAACCCCGCCCACAGCCAAACAAACAAACACACAAACCCCACAAGCAAACAAACAAACACACAAACCCCGCCCACTAACAAACAAACACACAAACCCCGCCCACAGACGAAGAACAAACAAACACAATATCGACTTTCAAAACCCGCAATAAATCGTTGTGTCACGTGACACCTGTCTTCAAAACATGGCTTTAATGTTTTCGGACCGAGGAGAGTTTGCCAAAAGACGTCGCTGTAAATCAGTCAGAAATTTTGTTTTAGAACAATATTGATGGTTCTTGGAGTTTCTCATTGCTAATTTTTTATTTTATTTTTATTTGTTATTGTTTTTTGTTTTATTTTTGGTTTCTTTTTTATTTTTATTTTTTTCTTGTTCTTGTTCTTTGCTTCCTTCTTATTATTATTTAATTTGTATTTATTATTGTTTTTGTTTTCTTTTTCCGTTTTCGTTTTTCTTGTTCTTGTTCTTTTCTTTCTACTACTTCTACTTCTTCTGCATCTTCTTCTGCTTCTTCTTCTTCTTCTTCTTCTTCTTCTGCTTCTTCTTCTTCCACTTCTTCTTCTTCTTCCACTTCTTCTTCTTCGTCTTCATTTTGTGTGACTACGTGTGTGTTTTTATAGTTAAAATTACTTACTAACACATACAGTAATACGTACACACACGTACATACATGCATACATACATACATACATACATACATACATACATACACACGTGCATACATGCATACATACATACATACATACATACATACATACATACACACGTGCATACATGCATACATGCATACAGCCATACATACATACATACATACATACAAACATACATACATACAATCATTCATTCATTCATTGATAATAGGAATCAAAAATAAGAAAGGGATAATAAGAATATAAAAGAATTGGAAAATTATGATAAGGAAATGATGATAAGAATATAATTGATATTAAGAATAAATGAATAAGAAAAATGATGATAAGGAAATGATAATAAAATAAAGAAAAAGGAAAATGATAACAAGAATAAAGGAATATGAAAAGGACAATATGAATAAAAAAAATGATAACAAAATGATCATAAGAATAAAGATTAAGGAATAAGAAAAGGACAATAAGTATAAAAAAAATAAGAAAAATGATAACAAAATGATCATAAGAATAAAGAAAAAGCAAAATGACAACGCTAATAAAGGAATAAGAAAATGACAATAAGAATAGAAAATAAGAAAAATGATAACAAAATTATCATAAAAATAAAGAAAAAGGAAAGTGATAACAATAATAAAAGAATATGAAAAGGACAATAAGAATAAAAAATAAGAAAAATTATAAAATGATAATGAGAATAAAGAAAAAAGGAAAATGACAACAAAAATAAAGGAATAAGAAAATGACAATAAGAATAGAAAATAAGAAAAATGATAACAAAATGATAATAAAATAAAGAAAAAGGAAAATGACAACACTAATAAAGGAATATGAAAAGGACAATAACAATAAATAAATAAAAATATATAAAAGGATAATGAGAATAAAGAAAAAGGAAAATGATAATAAGGAAATGATAATCAGAGTAAAGAATAAGAAAAGGATAAATGATAAAAGGAGGCAGACGCCAGCAAACGAAAGAGCACGGACGCGACACGGAATCAGCCAATTCCTTCGCTAAATAAGATTTAAAAGCAATCACTCCCAAGACGATCTTCCTTCCTCTCTCCCTCTCTCTTCTTACCTTCGTTTCTCGCTCTCTCTCTCTCTCTCTCTCCCTTCTCTCTTCCCACCTTCGCTTCTCGCTCTGTCTCTGACTCTCTCTTCCTCCTCTCTTCTTACCTTCGCTTCTCTGTCTATCTGTGTGTGTCTGAATGTCTGTCTGTCTGTTTCTCTCTCTCTCTCTCTCTTTCTCCCTCTCTCTCTCTCTCTCTCTCTCTCTCTCTCTCTCTCTCTCTCTCTCTCTCTCTCTCTCACTCTCTCTCTCTCTTCCCTCCCTCTCCTTCCCTGTCTCCCCCTCTCCCTCCCTCCCTCCCTCCCTCCCTCCCTCCCTCCCCTCCCCTCCCTCCACCTCCCTCCGCTCTCCCTCTCCTCCCCTCCCTCCTCCCTCCCTCCCTCCCTCCCACCCCCCCTAAAAAAAAAAAAGAAAAAAAAAAGAAGAAAGAAACGAAGCGAAACTGAAACTGAAGCAGACGGAACGCAAGTTTAGAAGCCCTATTAAGGCGAGGCGAAGGAGGGGGCATATTTACCTGTCATGCAACGGGTGTTCATGCAGGTGGAGGAGGAGGAAGGGGTGGTGGAGATGAGGAGGCCGTTTGTGAGGGAGATGAGGGGGTGTCAGCTCCAGAAAGAGGAGGGAGAAGGAGGAGGGAGAGGAGGAGGGTGGGAGGGTGGGAGAAGGAGAGGGAGGGAGGGAAGGAGGAGGGAGGGAGGGGGAAGAGAGGAGGAGGGAGGGAGGGGAGGGGGGAGGGAGGGGAAAGGGAAGGGAGGGAGGGAAGAATGGAAGGGGTAGAAGGAGAGGGAGAAGGAGAGGGAGGGAGGGAGGAGAGAGAAGGAGAGGGTGAGGGAATGAGGGAGGGAAGGAGGAGGAAAGGAGGGAGGAGGATAAGGAAGAGGAAGAGGAAGATGGGGAAGAAAAAGAAGAAGAGGATGATGATGATGATAATAATAATAATAATAATAATAATAATAATATTAATAGTGATAATGATAATTGTAATAATTATAATAATAATTGTAATAATTATAATAATAATTGTAATAATTATAATAATAATTATTATTATAACAAAGGAAGAGAAAGAAAAGGAAGAAAAAAACCCAGAAAAGTAGAAAGCCGAAAACGACAAAACAAAAAGAAAAAGACAAGTAAATAAAAGAAAGAAAATGAAAAAAAGGGAAAAGGGGGGAGGGGGAGGGGGGGATGAGCACCTTCCCGCAGGACTCATCACCCCATTATTTAGGACGCAACCGACCACGCCCTCAGGAGTTGAAACGTCCTTGAGTTAATTCCAGTTTAGGAGTTCACTTAGAATTCCTCCCGGAGCTCACTTAGGGTTCACTTAGAATTTACTTAGAATTCCAACCAGACCTTACTGATGGTTGACTTAGAATTCACTTAGAATTCCCCCAGAGCTCATTTAGGGTTCACTTAGAATTCCCCTCAGAGCTCACTGATAGTTCACTTAGAATTTACTTGGAATTCCCCTCAGAGCTCACTGATGGTTCACTTAGAATTCACTTATAATTTCATCTGAGTTCACTGAGGGAGGGTTCACTTATAATTTACTTAGAATTCCCTCTGAGCTCACCGATGGTTCACAGAATTTGCTTAGAATTCCCTCTGAGCTCGCTGAGGGTTCACTTAGAATTCTCTTATAATTTCATCTGAGCTCACTAAGGGTTCACTTAGAATTTCATCTGAACTCACTTAGGAAGGGTTCACTTAGAATGTACTTAGAATTCCCTCTGAACTCACTGAAGGTTCACTTAGAATGTACTTAGAATTCCAACCAGAGCTCACTGAGGATTCACTTAGAATTCCCCCAGAGCTCATTTAGGGTTCACTTAGAATTTACTTAGAATGCACCCAGACCTCACTTAGGGTTTGCTTAGAATTCGTCCAGAGTTTAATTAGGATTCACTTAGAAAAGGCCTACACTCACCCAGTGGCCACAGAGAGTTCACCAAGTTACCATCCAGAGTTCACCGAGAGTTCACCTAATATTCACCTAAGGTTCCTCAAAAGTTCACCTAGCGTTCACTTTCAAGGTCACATAGAGTTCGCGTAGAGTTCACCCAGTATTCAAAAGTTCATGTACCGTTCACTTTCAAGGTCACATAGAGTTCACCTGGAGTTCACACAAAGTTCAACAACACGTCACCTAGAGTTCACTTTAGGTTGACCCAGAGCTGACTCAGGGTTCAAATAGAGAATATTTAAAATTCGCTTTTGTAGACATGTTTGTCTACAAAAAAAGGGAAAAAAGAAGAAAATAAATAAAGGAAGAGATAAAAAGAAATATGCATTTACATGCACATATATATACATGAAAAAATAAATGTAAAAAGGTGCACTGTTTCTGATTTCAAAGATGCATATCCGTCACTGAAACATTTATTTACATAAATCTAAAAGCATATCAATATAGCAAAATAAAGTGTTATAACAAATAGCTTAAATTATAATGCTCATTTATAAATAGTTTGTTTAAATGTTAACAATTCATTTGGGGGAAAGCAGAGTTCGTTATTTTAATGATTTCTCGTCAGACGAGTCCTGGCCTTCCTCCCAAACACAAGTAAGCTGAGTGTTGGTATTCTAAGTCATATTTTACTCAGATATAAGTCACAATGCTTGACAAGTTTATTAACGTAGTTGTTAAATCCCCTTGTATCAATTTTCGATATTCAGACGAGTCCTGGCCTTCCTCCCAAACACAGAGAGAGCAAAAATGGAAAAATGAGGTGAGAACAACACGCCATAATGCTTCATTTGAGAAAGAATATCTGTTGTTTATTTAGTTATTTTAGTGGTCCGTGGATACAGTGACGGAAGTAGTCGCAGGTGACAGTTCCATTAGTATCAATTAAAAGTGTGAGAAGAAATTTTTCTCTTTTTTAGAATAAAGAGTAAGAGAGGGAAATCATAAAGTATAAAAGAAGGGAAATGATTGGCTTATGTCCTAGGAAACATCGTGGAAAGCATGGTGATAGACTGGCTGTAAGGTTCTCGATTCCCCAGTCCTTCCTTAATCCTTTCCCAGTCCTTTCCCCGCCCTTCCCCCACCTTTCCCTTATCCTTCCCCCTGCCCTTTCCCATCCTTCTTCCAGTCCTCCCCCCCCCTTCCTCCAGTCCTTCCCCTCGCCCTTCCCCATCCTTCCCCCCCCTTCTCCCTCCCTTCCCCAGTCCTTCCCTCAACCTTTCCCCCACCTATCCCCAATCCTTCCCTTCCTTCCCCCCTCTTCCCCCATCCTTCCCTCACCCTTTCCCCCCTTC
>NC_091555.1:1930149-1937649 GCF_042767895.1 Penaeus vannamei | reverse complement strand
GAGTAATTTCCGATTCAGATGAAATTCTCTTCCGAAAATTCTTTTATATCAATGAGACTCGTCACTGGTTGGTTTTCTTCATATATATGTGAAAGAGGGAAGGAGAGAGGGAGGGAGAGGGAGAGGGAGGGAAGGAGAGGGAGGAAGAGAGGGAGGGAGAGGGAGAGGGAGGGGGGGAGGGAGAGGGAGAGGGAGAGGGAGATTTAGAGAAAGATGTTAAAGACTGAGAGAGCAAAACATGGATATATATATATATATATATATATATATATATATTATATATATATATATATATATATATATATATATATATATGTAGAGTAGTAGAGAGAGAGAGAGAGAGAGAGAGAGAGAGAGGGAGAGAGAGAGAGAGAAAAGATCCATCAAAATATATCTCGGTTTCAGTTGGTCGCTGAGTTTTCTATTTCTCTCTTATTTTCTCACCTCTCTCTCCTTTGTTTTATCTCGTCTTCTGTCATTTTCTCTTCTCCTTTAGTTGTTATTTCACTCTCTCTATCTCTTTCTCTCTCTCTCTCTCTCTCTTCTTATTTTTTTCTAATTTTCTTCATTTTAGGATTATCCTTCTGTTCACCATTTGCCAATCATCAATTACCTATCTATTTACTCACCTGTTCACCCATTCTAATTATCTATTTATATATTTTTTTACCATTCGTTTTATTTTCATATTACATCGCTCGCGTATGCATATTCACCAAAGGAATTAAAGCGTATTAATGTCTGCTGAACGAATGTCTTTGAATTTTATGTAAACTAACGAAAGTTGTGTTAAAACTCTGAATCGCGTTGTAATATATTCGTCTTTGGGAATTTATAGCTTCTTGCTTTGGAGGTGCAAGAGAGGGAGAAAGGGAGATAAAGAGAGAGAGAGAGAGAGGGAAAGAGATAGATAGGTAGAGGGAGGGAGGGAGGGAAGAAGGGAGGGAGGGAGAGTAGAGAGAGTAGAGGGCAGGAGGGAGAGAAGAGAGGGAGGGAGGGAGAGGGAGGGAGGGAGAGAGGGAGGGAAGGAGAGAGAGAGAGAGAGAGGGAGAGCGAACGAGCAAGAGAGAGAAAGCGAGAGCGAAAGCGAGAGCGAAAGAGAGAAAACGATAAAGCGAGAGAGAACGAGAAAGCGAAAGAGAGAGAGAGATCAGACCACCAAAACTAAACCACAAGACAACCAGCACGAAAGAAAGAGAAGAAGAGAAGCAGACGAGAAAGAAGGAGCCAGAGACGACCCAGAGAAAGAGGAGAAAGACCCATAATTGCAAAGATTTATCGCGTCTTGGAGATCTGTTGGGAGAAGTTGAGACGGATGCGATGGCCGAGAAATTATGGGGCCTTATCGCCGGATGAGTGGATGAGGTGGGTGAGTTAGTGAGTGAGGGAGATTAGTGGATGAGGTGGGTGAGTTACTGAATGAGGGAGATGGATGAGTGGATGAGGTGGGTGAGTTGGTGAGTGGATGAGGTGGGTGAGTTAGTGAATGAGTGAATGAAGGAGATGGATGAGTGGATGAGGTGGGTGAGTTGGTGAGTGGATGAGGTGGGTGAGTTAGTGAGTGAATGAGGGAGATGGATGAGTTAGTGAGTGAATGAGGGAGATTGGTGAAGTGGATGAGGTGAGTGAGTTAGTGAATGAGGGAGATTTGTGAATGAGGTGAGTTAGTGAGTGAATGAGGGAGATTAGTGGATGAGGTGGGTGAGTGAGTTAGTGAATGAGGGAGATTTGTGGATGAGGTGGGTGAGTTAGAAAGTGAGTGAATGAGGGAGATGGATGAGGTGGGTGAGTTAGTGAGTGAATGAGGGAGATGGATGAGGTGGGTGAGTTAGTGAATGAGGGAGATGGATGAGGTGGGTGAGTTAGTGAGTGAATGAGGGAGATTGATGAGTGGATGAGGGAGATGGATGAGTTAGTGAGTTAATGAGGGAGATGGGTGAGTGGATGAGGGAGATTAATGAAATTATGGGGCCTTATCGCGGGATGAGTGGATGAGGTGGGTGAGTTAGTGAATGAGGGAGATGGATGAGTGGATGAGGTGGGTGAGTTAGTGAATGAGGGAGAAGGATGAGTGGATGAGGTGGGTGAGTTAGTGAGTGAATGAGGGAGATTGGTGAAGTGGATGAGGTGGGTGAGTTAGTGAGTGAATGAGGGAGAAGGATGAGTGGATGAGATGGGTGAGTTAGTGAATGAGGGAGATTTGTGGATGAGTCAGTGAATGAGTGAAATGAGTGGATGAGTTAGTGAGTGAATGAGGGAGATGGTTGAGTGGATGAGGTGGGTGAGTTCGTGAATGAGGGAGATTAATGGAATTATGGTGCCTTATCGCCGGATGGAGTGGATGAGGTGGGTGAGTTAGTGAGTGAATGAGTGAGATTGGTGAAGTGGATGAGGTGGGTGAGTTTGTGAGTGAGTGAATGAGTGAGATGGATGAAATTGATGAGGTAGGTGGGTGAGGTAAAGATGAGGTGGGTGAGTGAATGAGTGAGAAGGATGAGGTGGGTGAGTGAATGAGTGAGAAGGATGAGGTGGGTGAGTTTGTAAGTGGGTGAATGTGTGAGATGGATGAAATGGACGAATTAGGTGAGTCAAGGAAAGAATGAATTGGATTAAAAGGATGATGCGGGTGGGAGAGGAAAGGAGGTGAATGAGTGCGTGGATAAGGTGAGTGAGGTGGAGGGGTCAGGAAAGTATGAGGCGGGTGAGTGAGTAAGTCATCGTTATCGTCGTCATCATCATCGTCATTATTCCTTTTTTATTCTCATTACTCTTCGCATGATCTTTATCACCCTTACCCTTATCATTATAAAAAAAAAAAAAGAAAATACTAATAGAAGACCGAAAACGCCCCCCCCCCCCCACCCCATCCCCTCTCAAAAAAGAAAGAAAAAAAGTGAAGACGGAAAATAAGAAAAATAAATTAGAATTCTAAATAATAGCAAACAAATGAATATCTTCCGATACCAAAAAAAAAAAAAAAGAAAAAAAAAAGATATACAAATAAAAGAAATCAGGATAAAAGGAACACAAAAACAACCCAGATAAACGCGAACCAGAAGAGAAGAGAAAAGAAAGAGAAAAGAAGGGAGTGAGAATCAAGCACAGGATGACAATGGCCCCAGACACGCTGATCCCAGACGTCGCAGGTTAGTGTCAGACGCGACCGTGGGAACGAAATGGCCACCGTGGGAAAACTGGAGAGAAAGAGGAAAATAAAAGAGGAATAGAAAAATTATGTGTATGGATTAGTAAAGTTCGTATATGGGATGGAATGGAAGGAAAAGGAGGATGGAAGAGCGGTCTCTGCGGCCATGGGAAGAAAAAGACTACCGTGGGAACGAATTGGCCACCGTGGGAAAACTGGAGAGAAAGAGGAAAATAAAAGAGGAATAGAGAAATTATATATATGGATTAGTAGAGATCGTATGTGGGATGGAATGGAAGGAAAAGAAGGAAAAAAAGAGGATGGAAGATTACCGTGGGAACGAAATGTCCACCGTGGGAAAACTGGAGAGAAAGAGAAAGATAAAAGAGGAATAGAGAAATTATATATATGGATTAGTAGAGATCGTATGTGGGATGGAATGGAAGGAAAAGAAGGGAAAAAAGGATGGAGGAGCTTTCTCTGGGAAGAAAAAAGCTACCGTGGGAACAAAATTGGCCACCGTGGGAAAACTGGAGAGAAAGAGAAAGATAAAAGAGGAATAGAGATATTATATATATGGATTAGTAGAGATCGTATGTGGGATGGAATGGAAGGAAAAGAAGGAAAGAAAGAGGATGGAAGATTACCGTGGGAACGAAATGGCCACCGTGGGAAAACTGGAGAGAAAGAGGAAAATAAAAGAGGAATAGAGAAATTATATATATGGATTAGTAGAGTTCGTATGTGGGATGGAATGGAAGGAAAAGAAGGAAAAGAAGAGGATGGAAGAGCGTTCTCTGTGGCCATGGGAAGAAAAAGGCTACCGTGGGAACGAAATGGCCACCGTGGGAAAACTGGAGAGAAAGAGAAAGATAAAAGAGGAATAGAGAAATTATATATATGGATTAGTAGAGTTCGTATAAGGGATGGAATGGAAGGAAAAGAAGGAAAAAAAGAGGAAGGAAGATTGCCGTGGGAACGAAATGGCCACCGTGGGAAAGCTGGAGAGAAAGAGGAAAATAAAAGAGGAATAGAGAAATTATATATATGGATTAGTAGAGATCGTATATGGGATGGAATGGAAGGAAAAGAAGGAAAAAAGAGGATGGAAGAATGTTCTCTGCGACCATGGGAAGAAAAAAGCTACCGTGGGAACGAAATGTCCACCGTGGGAAAACTGGAGAGAAAGAGAGAAATAAAGAAGGAATATACAACTTAGGGATTTTGATAGATATCTTAATATATAGAATAATAAATGAAATGGAAAGAAGGAAGGAAAAATAGATGAAAAGGAAAGAAAGACAATGGAAGAGCTATCTCTGCGGGCGTGGGAAGAAATAGGCGACCGTGGGAACAAAAGGCTGACCGTGGGAACAAAGAAGGAAAGGGAGGATAAGTGAAGAGAAGATTAATTCTGATAAAAGGATGAATGGATAGAGTGATATATTGATAGACGAATCAATAGGTAAACAAAAAGAAAGTGAAACGGAAATATCTGTCTGATATCTATGTGTATAGATATCTAAATATACTGTATCTGTAAATAGCTGAATAGATAGATGAACTGATTAATGTATAGATATAACAAATTGATATATAAATATATATCATTGATGCATCTCTAATTTATAATGAACGGGTAAATTTGTGAATAAATTAGAAGGAATTATTTAAAAATAAACTATTATGGAAGGTTATTTTAAAGTTCTTATCTTTGCTTAGCTTTGTTTGTTTTAACATAGAATTACTACTACTTTCATCTTCGCGTTCATTATCATTATTAGAATTATCAAAACCATTATCATCATATTTAGTATGATTTAGTTGTTTATCCAAAATCAAATTTTGCATGATACTCAGACACACACACAACCCACATACAAATGTCTCTCTCTCTCTCTCTCTCTCTCTCTCTCTCTCTCTCTCTCTCTCTCTCCCTTTCCCTCTCTCTCTCTCTCTCTCTCTCTCTCTCTCATCTCTCTCTCTCTCTCTCTCTCTCTCTCTCTCTCTCTCTCTCTCTCTCTCTCTCTCTCCCTCTCTCTCTCTCTCAATTTATCTATCTACATCTATCTCTATCTATATATATATATCGCCAGATTTTCGTACGATCCCAGTAGAACCCCCTCCTTCCCCCTCCCCCTCCTTCCCACTCCCCCTCCCTCCCCTCCCTCCTCTTGAGTAGCCCCCCCTCCTCTTGAGTAGCCCCCCCCCCAGGATCTGAACGGCTATTCCTCTCTCTGTCTCAGCTTCTGACGAGGAGGGAAACAAACAAACAGACACATCTATTATTCCTCCGGCAACACATTTCCCTTTTTTTGGAGATCGTGGGCGTGTGTTTGCTACTTCGAAACAAATGATTTTATGTATCTTTTATTCGGGGTTGTTTATCTCCGTCCTCCTCCTCCTCCTTCTCCTTCTCCTGTGCGAGAGGGAGGAGAGGTTTTCAAAAGATGGGGAAACGAGGAGAAAGTAAAAAAATGAAAAAAGAAAAGGAGAGGGAGAATAAGAGAGAGAGAGAGAGAGATAGGCAGAGAGAGAGAAAGAGAAAGAGAGAGAGAGAGAGAGAGAGAGAGAGAGAGAGAGAGAGAGAGAGAGAGAGAGAGAGAGAGAGAGAGAGAGACAGAGAGAGACAGAGAGAGAGACAGAGAGAGAGACAGAGAGAGAGACAGAGAGAGAGACAGAGAGAGAGACAGAGAGAGAGACAGAGAGAGAGACAGAGAGAAAGAGAGAGATAGAGAATTCCATCACAAAAGATTTGACCTGATGGAAAAGTTTCCCTAAATCTTCCCTTGCCCATTCTTAAAAAAAAAAAAGTGAAGAAAAAGAGAAAAAAAAAGTTTTCTGTTTGGCCCCAAACAACTTTCTCCGAAGTTTCCAGAAAGTCTGACATTATCCAGATAGCCACCTAAACCTGGTCCCTGGCACTGTGCCTCCCCCCCCCCCTCTGGCACCCTGCTCCTCCTCCTCCTCCTCCCATCTCTGTTTTTCTTCTTCAAATCTCAATTTTCCCCTTTCTTTCTTTGGCTTTTCTCTCCATCTCTGTTTTTCTTCTTCAAATCTCAATTTCTCCCTTTCTTTCTTTGGGTTTTTCTCTCCATCTCTGTTTTTCTTCCCTCCATATTTTTATTTTCTTCTATCCATTCTTGTTCTTTCTCTCTCCATTTTTTCTCTTCCTTTTCCTAAATATGTTTTTTTTCGCTTCCTCATCTCTGTTTCCTCTCTCCATCTCTGTTTTTCTCTCTACTATCCCTCCCAACATCTTTATTATTCTTGTCCTCATCTCTCCCCCACCTTTATCACTTTCACCTATCTCTTTCTCTCCCCTCTTTATTTCTTTATTTACCTCGCTCCCACCCCTCTATCTCCCTCCATGTCTTCTGTCTCTCCCTCATTTCTCCTACATCCCCAACAAGTACCGCCTTCTCCACCCTCATCTTTCCCCCTCCCCATCCCCCTCCCCACCCTCATCTTTCCCTCCCCATCCCCCCACCCTCATCATTTTCCTCCCCATCCCCCCCACCCTCATCTTTTCCCCTCCCCATCCCCCCCCACCCTCATCTTTTTTCCCCTCCCCACCCCCCACCCTCATCTTTTTCCCCTCCCCATCCCCCCACCTTCATCTTTTTCCCCTCCCCCCCCCACCCTCATCTTTTCCCCTCCCCATCCCCCCCACCCTCATCTTTTTCCCCTCCCCATCCCCCCACCCTCATCTTTTTCCTCCCCACCCCCCACCCTCATCTTTTCCCCTCCCCATCCCCCCCCACCTTCATCTTTTTCCCCTCCCCACCCCCCACCCTCATCTTTTTCCCCTCCCCATCCCCCCCCACCCTCATCTTTTCCCCTCCCCATCCCCCCACCCTCATCTTTTTCCTCCCCATCCCCCACCCTCATCTTTTTCCCCTCCCCCCACCCTCATCTTTTCCCCTCCCATCCCCCCCCACCCTCATCTTTCCCCTCCCCATCCCCCCACCCTCATCTTTTCCCCTCCCCATCCCCCCACCCTCATCTTTTTCCTCCCCCATCCCCCCACCCTCATCTTTTTCCCCTCCCCATCCCCCCACCCTCATCTTTTTCCCTCCCCATCCCCCCACCCTCATCTTTTTCCCCTCCCATCCCCCCCACCTCATCTTTTTCCCCTCCCCATCCCCCCACCCTCATCTTTTCCCCCTCCCCATCCCCCACCTCATCTTTTCCCCTCCCCATCCCCCACCCTCATCTTTTCCCTCCCCATCCCCCCCCACCCTCATCTTTTCCCCTCCCCATCCCCCCCACCCTCATCTTTTCCCCTCCCCATCCCCCCACCTCTCATCTTTTCCCCTCCCCATCCCCCCCACCCTCATCTTTTTCCCTCCCCA
>NC_091555.1:1922649-1925149 GCF_042767895.1 Penaeus vannamei | reverse complement strand
TGAATGATGATCCATCGCCGAGGTCCTGGGTGGTCGCCTCCTTCTCTCGGGCCGGCGGTCCGGGGCTCCTGTTGGGTGTTGGGTGTGTGTCTGTGGTTCTTTCTGGTTCTGTGTGTCTGTCTGTCTGTCTGTTTTTGTCTGTCTGCCTCTGTTTCTCGCTCTTTCTTTCTCTCTGTCTGTCTGTCTCTCTCTTTTTTCTTTCTTTCTTTCTCTCTCTCTCTCTGTCTGTCTTTCTGTCTCTCTTTCTCTCTCTCTCTCTCTCTCTCCCTCTCTCTTTCTTTCTTTCTTTCTTTCTTTCTTTTTTTCTTTCATTCTCTCTCTCTCTCTCTCTCCCTCTCCTTCTCCCCCTCCCTCCCTCCCCCTCCCTCTCTCCTTTTCCCTCCCTATCCTTCTCCTTCTCCCTCTCCCTCCCTTTTAAACCCAATTCCGACGATACTTCCGCCTTCCTGACAGAGCGAAGCAACCAGTGTTGGCCAAAACACTCGACCTCAAGTCAGCTCTCTCAGTTTTATGTCCTGTATCGTATATATATTTTTTATAGTTCGCATTGCTTTTTATACGCTAAAAATTATATATATATATATATATATATATATATATATATATATATATATATATATATATATATATATATATATATGTGTGTGTGTGTGTGTGTGTGTGTGTGTGTGTGTGTGTGTGTGTGTGTGTGTGTGGGTGTGTGTGTGTGTGTATGAGTGTGTGTGTGTGTGTGTGTGTGTGTGTGTGTGTGTGTGTGTGTGTGTGTGTGTGTGTGTATGAGTGTGTGTGTGTGTGTGTGTGTGTGTGTGTGTGTGTGTGTGTGTGTGTGTGTGTGTGTGTGTGTGTGTGTGTGTGTGTGTGTGTGTAAGGAAAAAAAGAATGAAAGAAAGGTAGAAAAACAGAGCAATGAACAAAGACAAAGGAAAGGAGATGGAGAGAAAGCATAGAAGAATTTCTTAAATAAAAATAGATAATCGATACCCTATTGATGTATAATCATTAATATATAATCAATATCATATTATTATTCAGTTAGTAAATGGAAAAAATATATAATATATCAAGAACGTACTATTCATTGCTTCAAATTGATGAAGAAAAAATAGAGAAAAGAGAAGGAGAAAAAAAAAACTTTCTGCAATCGTATTAATAACAAACACAATTCCCCCCTTTTTTCTCTTTCCTTCTCTTCTATTTTTCTTTTTCTCCCTCTCCCCAAAAAAGTTTAATTCTCCAGCCTCTCCCATTTCCGAGAATGTGATAAATCCAGCTTTTGTATGTATGCAGCCAAGTTTTGTTTTGTTGACAAAGGGACCGATTTCCCTTATTTGTTTTGGAAGTAATGTTGACAGTGGCCGCAGGTGGCGCGGGGGAAGCATGGCGAGAGAGGAATTTTCAGCGGGGTTGGGGTCCCTCTGTGGCTCGGGGTCGTGGCTGAATTTTCAGTGGGGTTGGGGTTCCTATGTGGTTTTGGGTCGTGACTGGCTTGTTAGAGGTTGTTGGTGGTGGTTAGGCTGTCAAATGTCTCTGCTGTATTTGTCTTGATGTTGACAGTGGCCGCAGGTGGCGCGGGGAAAGCATGGCGAGAGAGGAATTTTCAGCGGGGTTGGGGTCCCTCTGTGGCTCGGGGTTGTGGCTGGCTTGTTAGAGGTTGTTTGAGGTTGTTAGAGGTTGTTGTTGGTGGTTTGGCTGTTAGATGTCGTTGTCGCTGTCAAATGTCGTTGCTTTATTTGATTTGGAAGTAATGTTGACAGTGGCCGCAGGTGGCGCGGGGGAAGCATGGCGAGAGAGGAATTTTCAGCGGGGTTGGGGTCCCTCTTTGGCTCGGGGTTGTGGCTGTATTTTCAGTGGGGTTGGGGTTCCTATGTGGTTCTGGGTCGTGACTGGCTTGTTAGAGGTTGTTGGTGGTTGTTGGTGGTGGTTTGGCTGTTAGATGTCGTTGTCGCTGTCAAATGTCGTTGCTATATTTGTATAGATGTTGACAGTGGCCGCAGGTGGCGCGGGGGAAGCATGGCGAGAGAGGAATTTTCAGCGGGGTCGGGGTCCCTCTTTGGCTTTGGGTTGTGGCTGGCTTGTTAGAGGTTGTTTGAGGTTGTTAGAGGTTGTTGTTGGTGGTTTGGCTGTTAGATGTCGTTGTCGCTGTCAAATGTCGTTGCTTTATTTGATTTGGAAGTAATGTTGACAGTGGCCGCAGGTGGCGCGGGGAAAGCATGGCGAGAGAGGAATTTTCAGCGGGGTTGGGGTCCCCCTGTGGCTTTGGGTTGTGGCTGGCTTGTTAGAGGTTGTTTGAGGTTGTTAGAGGTTGTTGGTGGTGGTTTGGTTGTTAGATGTCGTTGTCGCTGTCAAATGTCATTGCTATATTTGTATAGATGTTGACAGTGGCCGTAGGTGACGTGGGGAAAGCATGGCGAGAGAGGAATTTTCAGCGGGGTTGGGGTCCCTCTTTGGCTTTGGGTTGTGGCTGAATTTTCAGTGGGGTTGGGGTTCCTATGTGGTTCTG
>NC_091555.1:1912649-1917649 GCF_042767895.1 Penaeus vannamei | reverse complement strand
CCTACTCCCTTCTTTGTTACTTTCTGTCCATTCCTCCTCCCTCCTCTCCTCCCCTCCTTTCCCCTCTCCTCTTCCTCCTTCCCTCTCTCCTCTCCTCCTCCCCTTCCCTCCTCTCCTCCCTCCCCCCTCCCTCTTCTCCTCCCTTCCCCTCTCCTCTCTTCTTCCTTCCCCCTCCCTCTTCCTCCTTCCCCCTCCCTCCTCTCCCCCTCCTCTCCTCCTTTCTATGCTCCCTCTCTATGTGCGTGTGTGTGTATCTCTTAGTATGTGTGTATGCGTGTGTGTGCGTGTGCGTGTGCGTGTGTATGTATTTCTTAGTATGTGTGTGCGTGTGGGTGTACGTGTGTTTGTGTGTGTGTAATGATTATCCCTTACACTTACCACCGTAATTATAGAAGTGATTACCATTCACGGAATTTTGCGAAGAAGGGGAGAGTTTCTCACGCGATCCATGCAAGAGAAGAAAGGAGAGAAGGGAGAGAGAATAAGAAAAGTAATGATGATAATGATAACAAAAAAAAAAAATAATAATAATAAAATAAAAGTGATGATAACGATGATGTTGAAAGTCATATTATTGACGATGATGATTTTGATAATGATACTGAAGCTGATAATGATAAGGATGATGATGATAGTAATGATAATAAATAATGATAACGATAATGATAATAAATAATGATAAAGATAATGATGATAATGATAGTAATGATGATGATGATAACAATGACGATAATAATGAAAACGATGATAATGATGATAATAATAGCAATATCAATGACGTTATCATTTTTATAATTCATATTGTTATCAATATCTTTAGTGTTATTATTACCGTCTTTATTTTTGTTATCATTCCTATCATTACCCTTATCTACTATTTTGATTGGATCAGAAGTATTAGAATAAAAGTGAGCATGATAATAAATGAAAATAAAAAAGAGAGACAATCTAAATACGCACTCCCTACTCCTGTCACTCCCCCCCCCCCGCGTGCCTCCACTCTCACCTCCCTCTCCCTTTGTCTCCTTCTCCCCTCTGTCTCCTTCTCCCCACCCCACTTCCTTCCTCTCCCTTTCTCTGCGTTCGCTTTCCCTTTGCTCTCTCGTCTTTCCCTCTCTCTGTCTTCTTTTCCTTCTCCTCCTCCCCTCTTTCTCTACCCCCTTTCACACCTTCACTCCCCCTCCCCCCTACCGTTTCCCACTCCCTTCTTCCCTCCCTCACTCCTCCCCTACATCCTCCCACTCCCCCTTCCCCTTCTCTCCCTAACTTCATCCTCTTTCCTCCCACTCCCCCTACTCCCCTCTCCTCCCCCCACTCCCACTCCCTGCTCCCTCTCTACTTCTCTTCTCCTTCTCCCTCCTTACCCCCAACCCCCCCACTCCCCCTCCCACCCTCCTTTTCCTTCTCCCAACCCCCAACCCCCTACTCCCTCCTCCCAACCCCCCTCCCCCTCCCAACCCTCCTCTCCTTCTCCTTCCCAACCCCCCAACCCCCCACTCCCCCTCCCAACCCCGCTCCCTCCCACCCTCTCCCCCTCCTCCCACCCCCTCCCCCTCCTCCCACCCCTTCCTCTCCCTACTCCCTCCCCTAACCCCCAACCCCCCTCCCACCCCTCCCCAACCCCTCCTCTCCTACTCCCCCCCTAACCCCCCAACCTCCCACTCCCCCTCCTACCACTCTCCCCTCCCACCCCCCTCCTCCCAATCACCACGCTCCCCTCCCAACCCCCAACCCCCACTCCCCTTCCCCCTCCAAACACCCCCAGCCCCCAACCCCAACCCCCCCCTTCCTCTCCCTACTCCTCCCACACCTCTCCTACTCCCTCCTAACCCTAACCCCCCATCGGCGCGTGCTTTTGCATAATCGGCCGCTGTCTTTAGTGCTTGCAATTTGCAACTTGATGGACGAGGTTTGCAGATGAAGGGCCGGTTGGCAGATAGATGACGTGGAGGCTTTTTTTTTTTTTTTTTTTTTTTTTTTTTTTTTGAGGTGGGGGGAGAGGGGTGGGGAGAAGAGTGGTGGGGTGGGGAGGTGGTGAGAGGGCAGGGAGAGAGGGAGAGGGGGTGGGGAGGCGAAAGAGGCGAGAGGAAGGGAGAGGGGTGGGAGGAAAGTGAAGGTGGAGGGGTGGTGGGTGTATAGTGGGGGTGGAGGGGGTGGGGTGAAGGTGGGTATGAGGGAGTGGAAGAGAGGAGTGGAGGGATGGAGGGGCGGGCGAGAGGTGGGGAGGAAAGGAGAAGAGGTGGGAGGGGGTGGTGAAAGTGGGGATGGGAGAGATGGGTGGAGGGGGGCGAAAGGGCAGGGAAGGGGAGAGGGAGAGAAGGGTGGTGAAGAGGGGGATGGAAAGTGGGGCGGGAAGATGAGGTGGGGAGGGAGAAGAGGTGGGTGTGTGGGGGTGGAGGGGGGATGGAGGGGGTGGAGGGGAGACTGAGGGCAGGGGAGATCGGAGAGTTCGATTAAAGGACTGTTTTCCTCAAGTTTCTTGTTGTTTCTTTCTTTTCTTTTCTAGTTTCTTTTTTTTCTTTTTCTCTTTCTTCTTTTTATTTTTTTCTTCTTTTTTCTTTCTTTCTTTTTCTTCTTGATTCTTCTTCTTACTCTTCTTTTTCTTCACTTTCTTCTTCTTCTTCTCTCTTCCTCCTTTTACTCTCCTTCTCCTTCTTCGTCTCCTCCTTTTATTCCTCTCCTCCATTTCTTATTCTTCTAATTTTCTTTGTTTCTTCACTCTCTTGTTCTTTTCCTTTTCGTTTCAGTTTCTTTAATTTCTCTCTCATTTTCTTCCCTTTGTTCTTCTTTTTCCTTCTTTCTCTACTCCTTCCTCATCGTCGTCTACCTATTCTTTTTTAATCTGTTATCTATTTTTCCCTCTTATTCTCTCTTATCTCTGTTTCTCTTTCTTTCTTATACTTTTCCTCTCTGTCTCTCTTTAATTTTTTTCTAATCCTGTCTTCTCTCTATCTATCTATCTATCTATCTGTTTGTCTGTCTATCTATCTTTTTGTCTGTCTGTCTGTCTATTCGTTAAGCAATCTTTGTATCTATCTTTATCTTTCCCTCATTCCTTACAAAATCCTTTTCTTTCTTCCTTTCCAATTATCCCTTTCCCTTTCCTCTCTCCTCCCTCCTCCTCCTCCTCCTCCTCCCTCCCTCTCTCCTTCCTTTTTTCCCTCCCTCCCTCCTTTCTCTCCTTATCTCTTTTCTCCCTTTTAACTACTTGTGATTATGTTTGTCTACCCTCCATCCCACTCCTATATCCTCCCCTCTCCTCTCCTCTCCTCTTTGCCTCTCTCCTCTCCTCTCTTCTCCCTTCCTCTCTTCTCCTCTCCTCTCTTCTCCTCTCCTCTCTGTCCCTCTCTGCCTCTCTCATCTCCTCTCTGCCCCTCTCCTCTCCTCTCCTCCTTTCCCCCACTTGAAAAAAAAACGAAAAAAAAAAAACGAAAAAACGAAGAGAATGAAAAAAAACGAAAAAACGAAGAGAATGAAAAAAAACGAAAAAAGACAATAAAACGAAAGAACGAAAAAAGAGAGAGAGAAAAACGAAAAACGAAAAAGCGATTTTTTTAAAACAAAAGACAAAACGGGGGGGGAAAGCAGCGTTTGTCTGCCTCAGCCGAAGCCTTTGCTGTCGTTAATGGCGCCTCTCAGGAACCCCGAGGAATTTTCCCCTTTGCCTCTTTCTCTCCTTTATTCCCTCGTCTCTCTCTCTCTCTCTCTCTCTCTCTCTCTCTCTCTCTCTCTCTCTCTCTTTCTCTCTTTCTCTTTCTCTTTCTCTCTCTCTCTCTCTCTCTCTCTCTCTCTCTCTCTCTCTCTCTCTCTCTCTCTCTCTCTCTCTCTCTCTCTCTCTCTCTCTCTCTCTCTCCGTTACCCTGTCCTACGAAGAAAAAACAAATGAAATGAAGAAAGAATGGAAAGATTTAGAAAGATCACAAAAAAACAAATCCGAAAAAACACACACGTTGCAAAGATAAACGAAGCCGAGCATGCAATTAAAGGCAATGTTGTTGTTGTTTTTTACTGTTGTTGAGTGCTGTTGCATCAAAAGCTTGTGCAAGAGCGAGATCTCAATTGCATTTCGTGAGGTTCCGAGATCAGGTAAAAGCTTCTCTGTTATTTCTCTTTCTCTCTCTCTCTCTCTCTCTCTCTCTCTCTCTCTCTCTCTCTCTCTCTCTCTCTCTCTCTCTCTCTCTCTCTCTCTCTCTCTCTCTCTCTCTCTCTCTCTCTCTCTCTCTCTCTCTCTCTCTTGTTTGTTTTGTTTTGTTTTGTTTGTGTTTATGGTTCTTCTTATTTTCTTTTTCTCTTTCTCTGTTTTGTTACTTCTTTCATCATCCGTTTCTTTTTCTTTTTTTCTCTTTTATTTTTTTTTATTTCATCTTCTGTTTTTATTTTTCTTCGTGTTTTTATTTGTATTTTCATTTTTTCTTCATTTTCTTCTTCTTTTCTTACCACGTTCTTTTTTATTGCATTAATATCCTTCTGGTTTGGCTTCCATTCCATTTTCTCTCTTTTTTACATATTCTTCTTCTTTATCTTTCTTTCTTCCTTTTTTCCTCCCATTGGCATCCTTCCTTCCCTCCTCTCCTTTGTTTTCTTTATACCTTTTTAGTCTCTCTCTTTCTCTCTCTTCTTATTCTCTTCTTCCTCATGTCTTCTTTCATTATCGCATCTTTTCCTCCTCTTTCGCTGCGTCCGCCAAGCCTTCCCAACGAGACGCTAATAGGAGAGTCGTAAAGATTCCGTCGGGTGTTTTGCGGTCACGTGTCTGTCTGTCTGTCTGTCTGGCTGGCTGGCTGGCGAGGTGGTTGGGAAGGTGGTTGGCTGTCTGCCTGTTTGTTTGTACCTGGTTTATTCTCTCTCTCTCTCTCTCTCGGTTTCTCTTTCTTCTCTGTCTGTCTGTCTGTCTGTCTGTCTGTCTGTCTGTCTGTCTGTCTGTCTGTCTGTCTGTCTGTCTGTCTGTCTGTCTGTCTGTCTCTCTCTCTCTCTCTCTGTCTCTCTCTCTGTCTCTCTCT
>NC_091555.1:1905149-1907649 GCF_042767895.1 Penaeus vannamei | reverse complement strand
CCTTTCACTTCCCCAAATTCCCCTCTTCTCCATCTTCATTCTTTCCCCTCTCCTTTCCCTCTCTCTCTTCTCCATCCTTTTTCCCCTCTTTCTTCCTCTTTCCCCCCCTTTTCCCTCTTCTCTTATACCATTCCTTTCCTCTTTTCCCTTTTCCCCTCTTCTCTCTTCTCCCTTATTCTCTTTTCCCCCTCTTCTCCATCTCTCATATTCTTTCCTCTTTCCCCTTTCTCTCCCTCTCCTCTCTTATTCTTCCCTCCCCCTTTCCCCCTTTGCCCCCTTCTTTTCCCCATCTTCACATTCTTTTCCTCTCCCTTTCCCTCTCTCTCTCTTTTCTCTTATTCTCTTCCTCTCACTTCCAATTCCCCTCTTCTCCATCTCCACATTCTTTCCCTCTCCCTTTCCCTCTCTCTCTTCTCCATCATTCCTCTTTCTCTCTCTTCCCCCTTTTCCCCTCTTCTCTGTCTCTCACATTCTTTTCCCTCTCCCTTCCCTCTCTCTATTTTCCCCCTTATTCTCCTTTCCCCTCAATTCCCCTTTCCCCTCTTCTCCAACTCTCACATTCTTTTCCCCCTCTCCTTTCCTCTCTCTTTTCACCCCCCTTATTCTCTTCCCCCTTTTTCCCCTGCTTCTCTATCTCTACATCTTATTCTCCTTATTCTCCCTTTCCCCTTTTTTCCTCTCTTCTCCATCTCACATTCTTTCCCTCTCCCTTCCCCTCTCTCTCTTTTTCTCCTTATTCTCTTCCCATCCCCCTCTTCTCCATCTCTCACATTCTTTCCCCTCTCCCTTCCCCTCTCTCTCTTCTCCCTTTTTATTCTTCTTCCCTTTCCCCCCTCTTCTCCATCTCTCACATTCTTGCCTCTTCTTTCCCTCTCTCTCTTCTCCCTTATCCACCCTCTTCTGCTTCCCCTCCTTCTGCAATTCCCTGATCTCTCTTCCCCCCTTCCCCCTCCCCCTCCCCCTCCCCCCTCCACCCCCTCCCCCCCTTCTTTCAGGTCTCCAGAGGAAAATGTGTTTGCAATCCCCAGCTGACGGACCGATAAATCTATAATGTCCAAAATCCAATATAGAAATAACGAATCTTGGACCTTATAGACATGGTTTGGACTCGGAGATGATCTGGAGTTTCACGGCAATTTGGCTCTTATGGAGATAGATCGAGGGGCTACGTTCGCTTGCTTAGTTGGATTTTTTTTTTTTTATCTACATCTGCTATCTCTCTCTCTCTCTCTCTCTCTCTCTCTCTCTCTCTCTCTCTCTCTCTCTCTCTCTCTACCTCCTCCCTCCCTTCTTCCCTCCCCCTCCATCTCCTCCCTCCTTCCTTCCTCCCTCCCTCCCCCTTCCTTTCCTCCCACCTCCCCTCCCTCCTTCCCTATCTTCCTCCCCCCTCCCTCCTTCCTTCCCTCCCTCCCCCTATCTTCCTCCCTCCACCCCCTCCCCTATCTCCCTCCTTTTTCCCTATCTCCCCTTTTCCCTCCCATCCCTCCTCCCTCCTTCCCCTATCTCCTTTCCTCCCTCCCTCCCTCCCTCCCTTTATCTCTATCTCCCTCCCTCCCCCCTATCTCCCTCCATCCTTCCCTTTTTCCTCCCTCCCTTTTCCCTCCTTTTTCCCTATCTTTCCCCTCCCTCCCTCCTCCATATTTCCCTTTTCCCTCCCTTTTCCCTCCCTCCTTTTTCCCTTTTCCCACCCTCCCTTTTTCCCTCCCTCCTTCCCTTTTCCCTTCCTCCCTTTTCCTCCCTTCCCTCCTTTTTCCCCCCTTTTTTCCCTCCCTTTCCCCCCTCCCTCCCTCCCTCCCCTTTTCCCCTCCCTTTTTCCTTTTCCCTCCCTCCCTCCACCTTTTCCTCACCCTCCTTCCCTCCCTTTTCCCCCTCCTTTTTCCCTCCCTCCCTTCACCCCCTCCCTACACACATTTCACTTTCTCTCTATATCACTTTCTCTCTCGCTTTCTCTCTCGCCCGTTTGTGATGTATGATGACAGAGTGTGATGTCAGAAAAAAATTCTCTCCGACTTAAACCTTTTTTTTTTTTTTACTAAGATGAATATCAAATGGAGAGTGTTTTATCAACCTTAAATTGAGACGTTTCAAAGTCGTCTAAGTCTGCGTAGAGTCCTTAATTTTTTTTTTCTTTTTTTCTTTTTTGAGAGTAAAAGATTCGGGGGAAAAAAAAAAGAAATGGAGGGAGTATTTTGTAATTTATCTTTCTCTCGCTCACTTGAGCAGACGTTCAGATGCTCATCTCGTGTGCATACACACACAGACACACATACGCACACACGCACGCACGCACGCACGCACACACACGCACGCACGCACGCACTCACACACACACACACACACACACACACACACACACACACACACACACACACACACACACACACACACACACACACACACATTCACACACTCACACTCACACTCACTCACACTCACACTCACACTCACACTTCACACTCACACACACACACACACACACACACACACACACACACACACA
>NC_091555.1:1890149-1895149 GCF_042767895.1 Penaeus vannamei | reverse complement strand
CTCGCTCGACCTCTCCCTCGACCTCCCCCGCGCCTCCTTCGCCCACTCGCTCGACCTCCTTCGCCCACTCGCTCGACCTCTCCCTCGACCTCCTTCGCCCACTCGCTCGACCTCTCCCTCGACCTCCTTCGCCCACTCGCTCGACCTCTCCCGCCGCGCCTCCTTCGCCCACTCGCTCGACCTCTCCCTCGACCTCTCCCGCGCCTCCTTCGCCCACTCGCTCGACCTCTCCCTCGACCTCTCCCGCGCCTCCTTCGCCCACTCGCTCGACCTCTCCCGCGCCTGGGGTTTATGGTCCTGACGGAGGAAGGCGCCGAGAAGGGGGCGGGGCCGGAGCAGCTGCGTCGGATGGCGAGTGATGAGGGGTGCGTTTCTCTCGGCTGCGGGGGGGGGGGTAGGGGGGCAGGCGAGGGTGGGGTGGGGCGGGGGTGGTGGGTGGGGAGGGGGGGGAAGGGCAGGCGGGGAGTGGGGTGGGCAGGCGGGGAGTGGGGATGGGGGGCGTGGGATGGGGCGGGGTGCGAGCGAGCGGGTGGAGGTGAAGGCGATGAATGTGAATTGAGGTGGAGGTAAATGGATATGTATGTATGTATAGTTTGTGTGTGAGAGAGTGGGAAGGGGGGGAGGGAGGGAGGGAGAGGGAAGGAGGGAGGAAGGGAGAGGGAAGGAGGGAAGGAAAGAGGGAGGAAAGGAGAGAGAGAGGGAGGGAGAAAGAGAGAGAGAGAGAGAGAGCGAAAGAAAGAGAGAGAGAAAGAAAAAGAGAAAGATAGAAACAAAGCATTGTATCTACCTACATATCAATATCTGCATTCCATAATTATGGATCTACACAATATGTGTATATACGTACACATATTTGTCCGTATGTGCTGTACGTACCTGTCCGTATGTGCTGTACGTACCTGTCCGTATGTGCTGTACGTACCTGTCCGTATGTGCTGTACGTACCTGTCCGTATGTGCTGTCCGTACCTGTCCGTATGTGCTGTACGTACCTGTCCGTATGTGCTGTACGTACCTGTCCGTATGTGCTGTACGTACCTGTCCGTATGTGCTGTACGTACCTGTCCGTATGTGCTGTACGTACCTGTCCGTATGTGCTGTACGTACCTGTCCGTATGTGCTGCACGTACCTGTCCGTATGTGCTGCACGTACCTGTCCGTATGTGCTGTACGTACCTGTCCGTATGTGCTGTACGTACCTGTCCGTATGTGCTGTACGTACCTGTCCGTATGTGCTGTACGTACCTGTCCGTATGTGCTGTACGTACCTGTCCGTATGTGCTGTACGTAAATTGTCCATAAAAAGCCGTACGTTAAAAAATTCGTCCGTATGTGCTGTACGTACCTGTCCGTATGTGCTGTACATACCTGTCCGTGGCGAAAGCTGTACGTACCCGTCCGTATGTGCTGTACGTACCCGTCCGTATGTGCTGCACGTACCTGTCCGTATGTGCTGCACGTACCTGTCCGTATGTGCTGTACGTACCTGTCCGTATGTGCTGTACGTACCTGTCCGTATGTGCTGTACGTACCTGTCCGTATGTGCTGTACGTACCTGTCCGTATGTGCTGTACGTACCTGTCCGTATGTGCTGTCCGTACCTGTCCGTATGTGCTGTACGTACCTGTCCGTATGTGCTGTACGTACCTGTCCGTATGTGCTGTACGTACCTGTCCGTATGTGCTGTACGTACCTGTCCGTATGTGCTGTACGTACCTGTCCGTATGTGCTGTACACGACGCCCGTCCGTATGTGCTGTACGTACCCGTCCGTATGTGCTGCACGTACCTGTTGTCCGTATGTACTGTACGTACCTGTCCGTATGTGCTGTCCGACACCTGTCCGTATGTGCTGTACGTACCTGTCGTAAAAGCTGTCCGTACCTGTCCGTATGCGCTGTACGTACCTGTCCGTATGTGCTGTACGTACCTGTCCGTATGTGCTGTACGTACCTGTCCGTATGTGCTGTACGTACCTGTCCGTATGTGCTGTACGTACCTGTCCGTATGTGCTGTACGTACCTGTCCGTATGTGCTGTACGTACCTGTCCGTACCTTTTTTACCCTATTGTTCGTCCGTCTCCTCACACCTTCCTTTTTGATGGTCAGCTGTCTCGACCAATCAGCTGAGGACCCAATTTGCGGAGATTGGCGAAACCGTGACCCCAAGGAGGCCACAACCTCCCCCCGCGCTCTCTTGCGTTGTTGTATAACCCCGGCGATTCGAGGGAGAAGAGGTATCACGGTAGTTATCTGGTTATCCCTGGAAGCTATCGAGCCAGCTATCCCAGTAGTTATCTCGGTAGTTATCTCGGTAGTTATCATGGTAGTTATCCCTGGAAGCTATCCCGGTAGTTATCCCTGGAAGCTATCCTGGTAGCTATCCCGGCAGCTATCCCGGTGCTATCCCAGTAGTTATCCCTAGAAACTATCCCAGTAGTTATCCCTAGAAGCTATCCCGGCATCTATCCCGTGTAGCTATCCCGCCAGCTATCCCGTTAGTTATCCCTAGAAACTATCCCGGTAGTTATCACGGTATTTATCCCTAGAAAGTATCCCGGTATTTATCCCGCCAGCTATCCCGGCGAGTGTTAAAACGCCCATCCCTTGGTCATCATTGGAGAGGAGGGAGGAGGGAAGGGAAGGGTAGAAGGAGGGCTGAGGGGGAGAGAGGGGTCTGGAGGGGGGGGAGGAGCTTGAGAGGGAGAGGGGGGAGTTGAGGAAGGAAGACTGAAGGTCAGGGGGTGGGCGGAGCGGGGAAGGGAGAGGGAGAGAGGAGAGCGGTAAGGGAGAGGGGTAGGGAGGAGCGGGGAACGGGAGAGGGGGAGTGGAGAGCGAGCGGGAAGGGAGAGTGGAGAGGGAGGAGAGGGAGAGGGATAGCGGTAAGGGAGCGGGGGAGGGAGAGCTGGTAAGGGAGAGGGGGAATGAGAGAAGGAGTGGGAGGGAGAGGCCAGGCAGGGAGGGAGGGGAGGAGGAAGGAAGGAGGATTCGGTTTAGAGGGAGATGGAGACAACTGAAGCGACAACGAATGGCGCCTCTCCTCACCTGCGCCAGGGGGACAGGGCGCGGAGGGAGGGAGGGAGGGAGGGAGACAAGGAGGGAGGGAGGCAAGCAAGGGGGGAGGGAGGGACGGAGGAATGGAGAGGGGGAGGAACAGGACACGGGGAGGAGGGAGAGAGGGAGTCAGAGAGGAAGGGAGGGAGAAGGAAGGGAGGAGTGGAGATAGACAGGACACGGGGAAGGAAAGAAGGAGAGGGAGAGGAACCGTGGTAGAGACAGGGAGAGAGGGACAAGGAATCTGGACATCTGTGTAGGTTGGAGAAGGGAGGATGAGGACACTCTGTGTGTGTGTCTGTATTTATGTGTGTGTGTGAATTGTGTGTGTATCTGTATTTACGTATGTGTCTATGTCTGTGTGTTTGTATTTATGTAATTGTCTGTGTGCGTTCGTGTGTGTATATGTGTGTGTGCGTGTGCGTACGTGTGTGTGTGTGTATGTGTGCGTGTGTGTATGTGTGCGTGTGTCATTTGTCTGCGTGCTTTCGTGTGCGTATATGTGTGTGTGCGTGTGTGTATGTGTGCGTGTGTGTATGTGTGCGTGTGTGTATGTGTGTGCGTTCGTGTATGTATGTGCGTGCGTGTGTGGTTGCGAACGGTCCCTCCCGTATCCCCGTGTGAAAGGCTTGATACCGCCGGCGGAGGATCTTCTTCCCTCCGCCATCTCTCCCTCCGCGTCGACAAAGCAAATCCCCGGCGCCCCTTCCTTGCCCCAAAAGCCCCCCCCACCCACCCCCACCCCCCTTCCAGAACGCCCCCCCCTCCCCCCCACTTCCTCGGATTCCTTCCCAGCATTGTCCAACTCGAGGCTTCGAGGCACCGCACTTCAGATGGACGCGCTGAAATACACGCTGAAATCCACACTGATATACACACTGAAATACACACTGAAATACACACTGAAATACACAGTTACGTCTTCAGACTCCACACTGAAATACACGCTGAAATACACACTGAAATACACAGTTACGTCTTCAGACTCCACACTGAAATACACGCTGAAATACACACTGATATACACACTGAAATACACACTGAAATACACACTGAAATACACAGTTACGTCTTCAGACTCCACACTGAAATACACGCTGAAATACACACTGATATACACACTGTTACGTCTTCAGACTTCGCACTTCAGACGGCCACGCTGAAATACACACTGAAATACACGCTGAAATCTACACTGAAATCCACACTGAAATCCACACTGAAATCCACACTGAAATACACGCTGAAATACACACTGAAATACACGCTGAAATACACACTGAAATACACGCTGAAATACACACTGAAATACACGCTGAAATACACACTGAAATACACACTGAAACACACACTGAAATACACAGTTACGTCTTCAGACTCCACACTGAAATACACGCTGAAATACACACTGATATACACACTGTTACGTCTTCAGACTTCGCACTTCAGACGGCCACGCTGAAATACACACTGAAATACACACTGAAATACACACTGAAATACACGCTGAAATCCACACTGAAATCCACGCTGAAATACACACTGAAATACACACTGAAATACACACTGAAATACACGCTGAAATCCACACTGAAATCCACACTGAAATACACGCTGAAATACACACTGAAATACACACTGAAATACACACTGAAATACACGCTGAAATCCACACTGAAATCCACGCTGAAATACACACTGAAATACACACTGAAATACACACTGAAATACACGCTGAAATCCACACTGAAATCCACACTGAAATCCACACTGAAATCCACACTGAAATACACGCTGAAATACACACTGAAATACACGCTGAAATACACACTGAAATACACACTGAAATACACACTGAAGTACACGCTGAGATACACACTGAAATACACACTGAAATACACACTGAAATACACGCTGAAATACACGCTGAAATACACGCTGAAATACA
>NC_091555.1:1862649-1867649 GCF_042767895.1 Penaeus vannamei | reverse complement strand
TTCACCTCCTTCATTCATAAATATCTCCTGTGTCCTCCCTTTTTTCTCGTTTTCTTCTATTACTTATCTTTTCTTCTTATCTTTTTAGCTAATTTATTAATTTTCTTCCGTCAAGCTCCCCTGTTCTACATTTTCATAAATTTATTCCAATTTCTGTCCTCTTCATCTCCTCGTTTTTAATTCATGTCTCTTCTCCATTTTCCTCCTTATTCCACTTCTCTTTTCCATCTATGTTCTCTTTATTTATCAATTATTCAGCTTTTCTTCACACCTCACTCACTAATTTTTCATTTGTTCCACTGCAGACTGACCTATAACGTTTTTTTTCTTTTCTTTTCTTTCTTTTTTATATATTTCCCAACATATTTATTTATCAAATATTGTTTTTTTTTTCTCTCTCTACTTGATTAACTAATTTTCTCCCCATTCCTCCTCTAGGATGACTTTCCATTTTTATTTTTTGAAATGAATTTGACCCAACATCCCCTGTAGTCATCAGTCACGCACCTTTTATTAACCAGTTCCCCCATATTTATCCACTGTTTTTACCGATTTTATTCCACAGCTCCTTTTTATTCTCACATTTGAAACTGATTCTTTTTTTCTCCCCACAGGCTGACATATTTATTATTTTTTCTATTATTTTTTTTATTAATTTCCCTAATTTTTCCTCTACTCATTATTCAAACTCACTGTTTCTCCCCCAACTTTTTAACCAATTCCTCCGCCCTCCCTCCTTTTTTTGGCCCCACAGACTGACATCACTATTTTTTCTTTTCTCTTTTTTAGTTGAATTTGCCTCATTTTCCCAATTACTCATGACTCACCCACTTTTTCTCCCCATCTCCCCTTCTTCTCTCCCCCGCCGGCTGAAATACCCATTTTCCCTCATGATTTTCTTTTCTATTTTTTGATGAATTTGCCTCATTTTCCCATTTACTAATGACTTACCCACTCCTTCTCCCCACCTTCTCCCCTTTTTCTCTCCCTCGCAGGCTGAATTACCCATTTCCCCCCATGAATTTCCCCAATACCTCCTTTTACTCATTACTCACCGCTTCTCCCCATCTTTTTAACCAAATCCCCCCCCTTCTTCCCTGCCCACCCGATTGAACCATCACATTTTTCTTTCCTTCTATACAATAAATTTACCGCATTTTTTTTCATTTACTCACCCACCATCCCTCTTTTCTCCCTACCCCGCAGGCTGAAATACCCCTATACCCCTGTTTCTCCCCATCTTTCTAACCAATTTCCCCCCTTATTCCCTACCTTTATCACGTGTTTTTCCCCTTCTATACAATAAATTTACCGCATTTTTATTCATTTACTCACCCACTTTCCCTCCTTTCTCTCTCCCCCGCAGGCTGACCTCTCCTGTCGAAACACCTTGGCCAACGTAGGCACTATATACACCCAGACGAACCACGTGACTCTGCGCTACGTCACCGACCAATGGGGACCCAAGGAGAACGGATTCAAGCTGCTTATAACGGCCTTCAAGGATAAAAGTAAGGGGTTGGATCCTTTATTCTGGTTGCTGTTTTGTTTTGTTTGTGGATTTGTGAATTTGCTATTTAGGTGTTTATATTTTTTTTTCGTTTATTGTTGTTGGTTTTTCGTTTTATTTATTCATTGATTTTTGTTTGTATTGTTCGTTCTGTGATTTGGTCTGAGAGAGAGAGAGAGAGAGAGAGAGAGAGAGAGAGAGAGAGAGAGAGAGAGAGAGAGAGAGAGAAATAGAGCAGAGAGACAGACAGCCAGAAAGAAACAGACAGACAGACAGACAGAAAAATAGAGCGACCGAGAGAGGGAGAGAGAGAGAGAGAAAGAGAAAGAGAACGAGAGAACGAGAACGAGAGAGAGAGGCCACGAAAGGAATCCGGGGTTGTATTAAAACTTTTTATTTTTAGAACAGTTTTGGTTATGAGATCTGGACGGAGACCTCGTTCCGCTTGGACGAATCCTCGAAAGAACTTTGGATATACATGATAAAAAAGGGAAAAAGGAAGAGAGAGAGAGGGGGGGGAAGTGGGAGGAAGATGAAGAAAGAGGAAGAGAGTGAGAATGAGAGTGGGAGGGAGAGAGAGAGAGAGAGTGAGTGAGTGAGTGAGTGAGTGAGTGAGTGAGTGAGTGAGTGAGTGAGTGAGTGAGTGAGTGAGTGAGTGAGTGAGAGAGAGAGAGAGAGGGAGGGAGAGAGAGAGAGAGAGAGAGAAAGAGATAGATAGATAGAGAGAGAGAGAGAGAGAGAGAGAGAGAGAGAGAGAGAGAGAGAGAGTGAGTGAGTGAGTGAGTGAGTGAGTGAGTGAGTGAGAGAGAGAAAGAAAGAGAGAGAGAGAGAGAAAGAAAGAAAGAGAAAGAGAAAGAGAAAAACAGAGAACGAGAGACAAACACAGACAAACATTCAGACAGAAAAAAAATATATCTCGAAAATTCTTGGAATATTGGCAACGCTTCTTCTATCGGGGGTGGGGGGGGGGGGTTGAGGAGCCGGGGGGATTGGGGGGGGAGGGGGAGTGACGAAACGTATCGAATATTCGGAACTGACAACGTTGATGTGTATCGTGGGATATTTAGTTTCATCCTTTTCCGTTCTTTGAAGGAAGGGGAGTATTCGTATCAGAGAGAGGAGGAGGAGGAGGAGGGAGAAGATCTTGGGCTGATAGGCTTGTGAAATTTTGTTCTGGGAGAGGAGGGAGAAAAGGAGAGAGGGAGAAAAAGAAGGAGAAAGGAAGAAAGTGAGAGAAGGGGAAAGGAGAAGGTGAAAGGAAGAGAGGGGGAAATGGAGTGAGGAAGAAAGGGAGAGAGGAGAAAGGGAGAGAGGGGAAAAGGTGAGGAAAAAAGGGAGAAAGGGAGAGAGGGGAAAAAGGAGAGGGTGAAAGGGAGAGAGGGAAAAAGGTAGTGGGGAATAATGGGAGAGCGGGAGAAAGGGAGAAGGGAAGAAAGGAGAGGGAGAAAGGGAGAGACGGGGGAAAGGAGAGGGAGAAAGGGAGAGAGAGGAAGAAGAGAGGAAGAAAGGGAGAGAGAGAGAGTGGAGTGATGGGTAAGGAGCGAGAGTAAAGGGAGATGAAAATGGAATAAAAATGGAAAGGAAGAGGTATAGACAGAATAGGGAAATAGAATTTGTGATAGGGACATTAGAATAATGTTAGATAGGAAAGAGAGAGGGAGGAGCGGGAAGGCGAAAGTGGGAGGTAGGGAGGAGAGGCAATAGAATAAGATGAAGAAGGAAGAACAATTCAAAAAGAGAGAGAGAGAGAGAGAGAGAGAGAGAGAGAGAGAGAGAGAGAGAGAGAGAGAGAGAGAGAGAGAGAGAGAGAGAGAGAGAGAGAGAAACATGTGACAGAGAGAAAGAATAAGGGAAGGGTATAGGGAGTGAGAAAAAAAGAGGGAGATAAGGAGAAGGAAGTAAGAGAAAGGAGAGAGGAAGAGAGAGAGAGAGAGAGAGAGAGAGAGAGAGATGAGAGTGAGAGCGCATCAGACTTTTCAGCAGAGATGTCCGAGAGCAAAAGTTAATATGAAACGATAGAATCCTTTTTTTTTCTTTTTTTTCTTTCTTTCCGTCTTCGGCAACACAGAGATGACACGATATGAAATGGCAATCTGACGTCACCAAAGTTTTGACTCACTTTTTAATCTTCAAATCTGCTTACATTTCAGCCATATTGGGATTAAAAGAAAGAAAAAAAGAGATAAATACAAATACGTCACGTTCTTTTTTTTCTCAAATACATTCCGGATACGAGATACGCTGTTGTCGAGTTAGGCCCTTGACATTTTTTATCCAAAGAAGCTTATATTCATGATCATTCGAGGCTATTCATGACAGCCATGCAGCTTTAAGGGGCGAGATGGATAGCCAAAGGAAAGCTGTACTATGTGAGAATGTGTGAGTCTCGTAGCTCCGTGTAGATGGGGTGAGACGACTGTGTGTGTGTGTGTATCTTTAAGTGTGTAATTGCGTTTATACGTGGGTTTATGGAGGTGTGTTGGAGGTCGGTGTTCTTATGAGGGAGATATAGGTGTGGGTGTATGGAGGGACTGCTTGTGCGTGTGGATACTTTTATTGATTATTATGTTCGTATATCAGTCGTCTGTCTCTTCTCTAGTCCCGTTCCTCTATCTCCTTTCCATCCCTTTACTCCCCTCTTCCGTTTTCTCTCCTCCGCACGCACACGATCCCTCTCAATCTCCCTCCGCCCCCGCCCACACAGTCACTTCCACCATCTCCCTCCACTCAACCCACACACAAGGACTGCCAAGAACAGATTCAACACAATACCTGCTCACCTTAACGGCAACACCTCTCTCCTCCCAAGACGTTCATTTTCAGTTGTCTCGTCCCTGTAATTAATTCACTTTACCTGCGACGCTCTTTTTATCTCCACTGACTGATGACTTAGTACGACTTTCGGCTGTTGAAGTGAGTAGGATGTTGAGTTGGCTTAAATTTTATTGTTGCAGACTGATGACATAGTTCGAATTGCGGTTGATGAACTAAGTGAGACATTGAGTTGACTTTATGTTTATCATTGCAGACTGATGACTTAGCGGGACACTTTTGGCTGATGAGTTGATTGAACAGTTTTGATTTGTTTGACAGGAGGAATGAGAGAAGGTAGTTAAAGAGGAAACTAGAGATAAGGAGAGGGAAACAGGAGGTAGCATGAGGGAGAGAGGAGAAAGGGGGAAGAGAAAAAGCCGCAAAACATAAAAAGTAGAACACCTAATTCAAAGAAGCCTAGACCAGTACACATGCGGAGGGAGCTGACACACCCGTACAATGTTTTATGAATGAAAGCATCGCCTCGCAGATATGATCATCCTGCCATTCACCCTCGTCAGTTATGACGTCATGGCGATGGAAGCACGTGATTGGCTGCTTCGGAAGTCAGCTTTTGCTTCCGTTTCTGACACCAGGTAATTAGAATCGGTCGATAGGGGAAGGAGGAAAGGAGAGAGAGAGAGAAGAAGAGGAGGGGAGAGGGAGAGACGAGGGG
>NC_091555.1:1852649-1855149 GCF_042767895.1 Penaeus vannamei | reverse complement strand
GAGCAGTCAAAAGGCGGACGGAGAGAGGGAGGGAGGGAGGGAGGGAGGGAGTGGAGAGGAGTGGAGGGAGAGGAGGAGGAGGGAAGGGAGAGAGGAGGGGAGGAGGGGAGGGAGGATGGAGAGATGGAGGGAGGAGGGAAGGGAGGGAGGAGGGAAAGAGGGAAGGGAGGGAGGGAGAGAGGAGGGAAGGGAGGGAGGAAGGGAGGAGAAGGTAGGAGAAGAGGAAGGAGGGAAGGAGTGAAGGAGGGAAGGAAGGGAAGGAGGGAAGGAGGGAGAGAGGAAGGGAGGAGGAGGGAGGAGGGAGGGAGGGAAGGAGGGAGGAAGGATGGAAGGATGGAAAAGGGTGGAAGGACGAAGAGAGGGAAAGAGGTAGGGAGGGAGGGAAGGAAGGAAGGAGGGAGGGAGAGAGGTGGGAAGGAGAGAGGGAGAAAGGGAAAGAAGGAGGGAAGGAGAGAGAAGGGAAGAAGTAAGGAAGGGAAGGAGTGAAGGAGGGAGGGAGGGAGAGAGGGAAGGAAGAAGGGAGGAGAGAGGGGTGGAGGGAGTGAGGGAGAGAAAGAGGGAAGGGAAGAGAGGGAAGGGAGAGAAAAGAGGAAGGAGAGGAGGGAGGGAGAGGGAGGGGAAGAGAGGAGGGAAGGAGGGAGAGAGGAGGGAAGGAGGGAGGATGAAAAGGGGAAGCAGGGAGGGAGGGAGGAGAAGAAGAATGAGGGAGGGAGGGAGGAGGAGGAGAAGGGGAAAGAGGAGAGGGGGAAGGAGGAAGGGAGGGAGGAAAGGGGAAGGAGGAAGGGAGGGAGGAAAGGACGATAAACCAACCATAATCCTCACCACAACTACCACCATAAACAACCACATTCATCACCCCCCCCCCCACCCCCAGCCCCCTCCCCCCCTCCCGTCATCGCCACCATCAACGCCATCGTCTAAACTTTTTTTTTTTTTTTTTTTTTTAATAATTTTCGCGAGGTTCAAAATTCACCGAGAGATGCCTTCGCTAAACTTCTCTCAAGGGACGCGACGCACGCCTCTGCTTGCTGTCGCTTCTGCTGCTGTCGTTTCTCCTCGCGCCTTCCTGCTGTCGCTTCTACTTGCCCGTTCCTGCTGTTGCTTCAAATTCTGTCTCTGCTTGCTGTTGCTTCTGCTGCTGTCGTTTCTCCTCGCGCCTCCCTGCTGCCGCTTTTGCTTGCTGTCGCTTCAAATTCTGTCGCTTCTCCTCAAGCGTTTCTGCTGCTGCTGCTTCTACTTGCCCGTTTCTGCTGTCGCTTCAAATTCTGTCTCTGCTTGCTGTCGCTTCTGCTGCCGCTTCTACTTGCCCGTCTCTGCTGTCGCTTCTGCTCACGTGTTTCTGCTGTCGTTTCAAATTCTGTCTCTTCTGCTCAAGCGTTTCTGCTGCCGCCTCTGCTAGCTGTCGTTTCTCCTCGCGCCTTCTTGCTGCCGCTTCTGCTTGCCCGTCTCTGCTGTCGCTTCTGCTCACGTGTTTCTGCTGTCGCTTCAAATTCTGTCTCTTCTGCTCAAGCGTTTCTGCTGCTGCTGCTTCTACTTACCCGTTTCTGCTGTCGCTTCTGCTCACGTGCTTCTGCTGTCGCTTCAAATTCTTTCTCTTCTGTTCGTGCGTTTCTGCTGTCGCTACTGCTCACGTGTTACTGCTGGTGTCGCTTCTGCTGCTGTCACTTCTGCTGCTGACGCTTCTACTTGCGCCTTTCTGCTAGACCCCTCTGCTGCTATCCCTTCTTTATCTCCCTCACTTCCTTTCCTAGTTATTCTTCCCCTTTATCAGCTATCCCATCCACATCCTTCTGGTCAATAATTCACACCCTTGCATTTCTTAAATTATCGATCAATTCCCTTACGTTTCTTTGCATGTCAATTCTTATGAATATCAGCTGTTATCTCCTTGTCAACAAAGCAGACTAATGTCTACTAGTGCTTCCTTGCATCTATACTGACCCTGTCACGGAAGGTATGCAGAGAAATAGGGGGTTGAGAAATAGGAGGTTGAGAGAGGAGAAGAGTGAGGAGAGGAGAGAGGAGAGAGGAGAGGAGAGAGGAGAGAGAGGAGAGGGAGAGAGGAGAGAGGAGAGAGGAAGAGAGGGAGGGAGAGGGAGAGAGAGGAGAGAGGGAGAGGGAGAGGAGAGGGAGAGAGGGAGAGGGAGAGGGGAGAGAGAGAGGGAGAGAGAGAGAGAGAGAGAGAGAGAGAGAGAGAGAGAGAGAGAGAGGGACAGACAGAGAGGGAGAGAGACAGAGAGGGAGACAGGGAGAGAGACAGGGAGGGAGAAAGAGAAAGAGGAGAGAGGGAGAGGGAGAGGGAGAGGGAAGAGAGAGAAGAAAGAGGGGAGAAAGAGAGGGAGAGAGAGAGGAGAGAGAGAGAGAGAGAGAGAGAGAGAGACAGAGAGAGAGAGAGAGAGAGAGAGAGAGAGAGAGAGAGAGAGAGAGAGAGAGAGAGAGAGAGAGAGAGAGAGAGAGAGAGAGAGAGAGACTATCGGGGAGAGAGAGAGAGAGAGTGAGT
>NC_091555.1:1822649-1825149 GCF_042767895.1 Penaeus vannamei | reverse complement strand
TTAACACAATTATTGTTATTATCATCATTATCATTATCATTGTTAACACTATAATCATTACTATTATTGTTATTGTAATTGTTATTTGTATTATCACTATTACCATTATTATTATAACTATTATCACCATTATCCTTATTATTACAGTAAAATGACCGAATCCTCTTTACGTAATGGAAGTTTAACGCAAGTAAATTTATCAATACTCAAGATCCCTCTTTATGAATAAGACCTCTTAAGAGGGAGAGAGAAAGAGGGAGAGGGAGGGAGGGAGAGAGGGAGGGAGGAAGGGAGAGAGGGAGGGAGGGAGGGAGGAAGAGAGGGAGGAAGCGGGGAGGAAGGAGAGGGAGGAGGGAGGGAGAGAGAGAGAGAGGTGAGGAGAGAGGAAGGAGGGAGAGAGGGAGGGAGGGGAGGTGAGAGAGAGAGAGGGAGAGAGAGGGAGGGAGGAAGGGAGGAGGAGGGAGGGAGGAGGGGGAGAGAAAGAGAGAGATAAAGAGAGAGACAGACAGGAGATAGAGACAGAGACAGAAGCACAAACAAACACACAGACACAGACAACCAGACAGACACAGACACAGAGACCGCCGGGCCTAAAAAAAAAGGAAAAAAAAGAAAAAAAAACTCAACGAAGAAGGTGTCTCTGTCATACAACGTCTTAGGCTATTTTCAATGGTCTTAAAGGTGTCCTCTCGACGTCCTCTGTGGCAGCGGGAAGGAGGGAGGGAGAGGGGGAGAGGAGGAAGGGAGGGAGAGGAGGAATGAGGGAGGGAGGGAGGGAGAGGGTGAAGGTAGGAAGGAGAGGGGGAGAGGAGGAAGGGAGGGGGAGAGGAGGAATAAATGAGGGAGAGGAGGGAGTGGAGAGGGGGAAGGAGGGAGAGAGGAAGGTAGAAGAAGAGAGGGGAAGGAGGTAGAGGGGGAAGGTAGGGAAGGGGAGGGAGTGGGGTAGGGGGAGAAGGGGAGAGAGGTAGAGAAGGGAATGAGGGAGGGAGGAGAGAGAGAGGAGGAAGGGTAGGGAAAAGGCATGTGGGAGAGGGGGAGGAGGGAGGGAGAGGGGGGAAGGAAAAGGGAGGGAGGGAGGAAGAGGAGGGGAAGGGGAGGGAGAGAGAGGGTGGAATGAGGGAGGGAGGGAGGGAGGGGGAAGGAGCGAGGGGGACTAGAGAAAGAAGGGAGGGAAAAGGGGAAGAAGGAAGGGGAGGGAGGGAGAGGAGGGAGGTGAGGAGGGGGAAGGAGGGAGGGAGGGAGGGGAGAGGGGGAGGGAAGGTAGGAAGGAGAAGGGGGAAGGTAGGAAGAGGGAGAGGTGTGCAGGAGGAGGAAGGGAGGGAGGAGAGAGGGCGCGGTGGGAGAGGAGGAAGGAGGAAGAGAGGGGGAGAAGGAAGGAGGAAGGGCAGAAAGAGAGGGTCGGTGGGAGAGGTGGAAGCGGAGGGGGTGAGGAGGGAGAGGGGGAGAGAGCAAGAGAGAAGGTGGAGGGGGATTTGAGGGGATTGAGGGCATGGAGGGAGAGAGCGGGAAAGGAAGGAGGGAGGCGAGGGAGAGAAGGAAAGAGGAGGGGAGTGGGAGGAAGTGGAAATGAGACGAGGGAGGGAGTGAAGAAGGGAGAATGGGAAGGAGGGGGAGGGGTAAAAAGAGAAGGAGGGAGAGAAAGTGAGTGAGGGACCAGGGGGGTGGCACATAAAAAATAGAGATAGGGAATAAAGAAAGAACAAGAAAAAGGGGGAAGAAGGAGGGGGATAGGGAAAGAAAGAGAGAAAGGAGAAGATTAAAGAGAGGGAGAGGATAATGGATCGAAGAAAGAGAAGAGAATAGAAAGGCGATGATGACTCAGCTCTTTCAGGCGCCTGGTGGTGACACAGGTACTTGGGGAGAGAAAGAAGGAGGGAATTAGCAAATGAGGAAGAGAGAGAACCTGGAGGAGAAGGAGGAAGAGGGAAAAGAAGAAGAAGAAGGATGAGGAGGAGAAGGAAGAGGAGTAGGAGGCAAGGAAGAGGAAGAGGGAAAAGAAGAAGTAGAAGAAGTAGGAGGAAAAGGAGGAGGAGAAGGAGAAGGAGAAGGATGAGGAAGAGGGAGAAGGAGGAGGAGGAGGAGGGGAGGAAGAAGAAGAGGAAGAAGGAGGATGAGGATGAGAAGGAGAAGGAGGAGGATACGAGGAAGGAGAAAGAGAAGGAAAAGGAGGAGAGAAGGAAAAAGAGGAAGAAGAAGAAGAAGAAAAAGAAAAAGAGAAAGAAAAATATACACAAACAGAAATGGAAGGAAACACAAAAGCCAACCAACCAAATACAATAACAAGCAAAATTTGAAGGAAACAGAGCGAGAGAGAGAGCGAGACCCACACTCAAGTGCAAACTCCCCGAACCGTATAAATAGTAAATGCAGTTCGAACATCTTATTGTTGTGCGAATAAGCGCCTGAATCCCTTTCCATCAGCCGTCGCGGCGAGAGGCTTTGGAGCTTCGAAACCGGGAAGAGGGTTCGATTCGACTGTTTTGAAGCTTCGAAGTGGGGT
>NC_091555.1:1812649-1815149 GCF_042767895.1 Penaeus vannamei | reverse complement strand
ACAGCTCCACCAAAACAAGCAGGACAGAAGGGGGGAAACTGCAAGCACAGCTCCACCAAGCAAGCAGGACAGAAGGGGGGAAGCACTGCAAGCACAGCTCCACCAAACAAGCAGGACAGAAGGGAGGGGACGCTAGCACAGCTCCACCAAACAAGCAGGACAGAAGGGGGGGAACGCAAGCACAGCTCCACCAAACAAGCAGGACAGAAGGGGGGGGGACGCAAGCACAGCTCCACCAAACAAGCAAAAAAAAGACGAAACACAAGCACACCTCCCCCAAACAAGCAGGACAGAAGGGGAACGCGTTAAAGCACAGCTCCACCAAACAAGCAGGACAGAAGGAGGGGAAGGAAACGCATAGCACAGCTCCACCAAACAAGCAGGACAGAAGGAGGGGGAAGGAACGCAAGCACAGCTCCACCAAACAAGCAGGACAGAAGGAGGGGGAAGGAACGCAAGCACAGCTCCACCAAACAAGCAGGACAGAAGGAGGGGGAAGGAACGCAAGCACAGCTCCACCAAACAAGCAGGACAGAAGGAGGGGGAGGGAACGCAAGCACAGCCCCACCAAGCAAGCAGGACAGAGGGGGGGGGGGAGGGAACGCAAGCACAGCTCCACCAAACAAGCAGGACAGAAGGGGGGAGGGGACGCAAGCACAGCCCCACCAAACAAGCAGGACAGAAGGGGGGAGGGGACGCGCACAGCTCCACCAAACAAGCAGGACAGAAGGGGAGGGAACGCAAGCACAGCTCCACCAAGCAAGCAGGACAGAAGGGGGGAGGAAGGAACGCAAGCACAGCTCCACCAAGCAAGCAGGACAGAAGGAGGGGAGGGAACGCAACCACAGCTCCACCAAACAAGCAGGACAGAAGGGGAGGAACGCAAGCACAGCTCCACCAAACAAGCAGGACAGAAGGAGGGGGAGGGAACGCAAGCACAGCTCCACCAAGCAAGCAGGACAGAAGGGGGGGGGGGGGGGGACGCAAGCACAGCACCAGCAAACAAGCAGGACAGAAGGGGGGAGGGGACGCAAGCACAGCTCCACCAAACAAGCAGGACAGAAGGGGGAGGGAACGCAAGCACAGCTCCACCAAGCAAGCAGGACAGAAGGGGGGGGGGAGGAAGGAACGCAAGCACAGCTCCACCAAGCAAGCAGGACAGAAGGAGGGGGGAGGGAACGCAACCACAGCTCCACCAAACAAGCAGGACAGAAGGGGGAGGGAACGCAAGCACAGCTCCACCAAGCAAGCAGGACAGAAGGGGGAGGGAAGGAACGCAAGCACAGCTCCACCAAGCAAGCAGGACAGAAGGAGGGGGGAGGGAACGCAACCACAGCTCCACCAAACAAGCAGGACAGAAGGGGGAGGGAACGCAAGCACAGCTCCACCAAACAAGCAGGACAGAAGGGGGGGGGAGGAAGGAACGCAAGCACAGCTCCACCAAGCAAGCAGGACAGAAGGGGGAGGGGACGCAAGCACAGCTCCACCAAACAAGCAGGACAGAAGGGAGGACGCAAGCACAGCTCCACCAAACAAGCAGGACAGAAGGGGAGGGAACGCAAGCACAGCTCCACCAAGCAAGCAGGACAGAAGGGGGGGGGGAGGAAGGAACGCAAGCACAGCTCCACCAAGCAAGCAGGACAGAAGGAGGGGGGAGGGAACGCAACCACAGCTCCACCAAACAAGCAGGACAGAAGGGGGAGGGGACGCAAGCACAGCTCCACCAAACAAGCAGTACAGAAGGGGGGGGGGGAAGGAACGCAAGCACAGCTCCACCAAGCAAGCAGGACAGAAGGAGGGGGGAGGGAACGCAACCACAGCTCCACCAAACAAGCAGGACAGAAGGGGGAGGGAACGCAAGCACAGCTCCACCAAACAAGCAGGACAGAAGGAGGGGGAAGGAACGCAACCACAGCTCCACCAGCACCACCAAGCAAGCATACCGCAAGCACCGGCCTGGCAGACGAGAGGGACGCAGCGAGCGAAAGCAAGAGCAGCAGCGGCGCCGTCTGCTTGCAAATTAGACAACATCCGACAGCGAATCGCCGATGTTAATGTGCTTGAGAATGTGCGAGGGAAGAAGATGCTATGCCGAAGAGTGCGTTTAGGTGGGGGAGGGAGGGAGGAGGGAGGTAGAGAGGGCTGGTGGGAGGTAGAGAGGGCTGGTGGGGGGTAGAGAGGGGAGAGGAGAGAGAGGGGGAGGGAGAGGAGGGAGAGGGGTAGGGGAGGAGGAAGAGGAGAGGGGAGGAGGAGGCGGGGGAAGGGGGTAGGGGAGGAAGAGGCGGGGGGAGGGGGTAGGGGGAGGAAGAGGAGGGAGGAGGGAGAAAGAGGCAAGGGAGGGGGGGAGGGGAGGAAGAGGCAGGGGAGGGGTAAAGGAAGGGTTGGGAGTGGGGGAGGAAGAAGGGAGGGGAGGGGGCAAAGGGAGGGAGGGGAGGTAGACGTAGGAAGGAGAAGTTGGGGATGGAAGAGGAATAAGAAGAAAAAGGAAGAAGAGAGGAGA
>NC_091555.1:1807649-1810149 GCF_042767895.1 Penaeus vannamei | reverse complement strand
ACAATAATGATATTAATAATAATGATAAAAATAATGATAACAATAATGATAACAATAATGATATTAATAATAATGATAACAATAATGATAACAATAATGATAACAATAATGATAACAATAATGATAACAATAATGATAACAATAATGATAACAATAATGATAACAATAATGATAACAATAATGATAATAGAAATAATAATGATGATGATGGTAATAATAAGAATAAGAATAAGAATAACGAAGAGAATAGTAATGATAATGATGATAATAATAACTCTAACAGAAAATCAAAAAAACAAAATCATAACGAACTCACCCAGAAAATAAGGGTTACAAACGCTTAACTTTCCCGGCATTGGCAACGCTGGGACCCGAAGACCCGACTCATCAAATTGGAATTTTGGAAAAAAAAAGAAAAAAAAAAAGGAGCCGAATCTGCACCTTGTTAGCACTCTGCCATATTCGAATCCTATTCACACTCAACCCTTTTCACACTTATTGTGCTCTCTCTTCATTCTTTCGTACTTATGACGTATGCTGTGGATGGTATGCATGCTTATATATATATACTTATATGTGTGTATGTATGAATGTATGTATGTATATAGATAGATGGACAGATAGATGGATGGATGGATAGACAGATAAGTAGATAGATAGATAGATAGATAGATAGATACACAGATAGATAGATAAATAGATAAAGACAAACGCAAAAAAGATACAGATACAATATATATATATATATATATATATATATATATATATATATATATATATATATATATATATATATATATACGCGGTTCATTTTCTTCTATGTTTTTGTATTTCTGTTTCCTTCTCCTGATCTTCTTTCGTATATGTTCTTTTATTTGCCTCTCTTTCTATTCTTATTTATTTCTTAACGTACAATCACATTTTTTTGCTTTCCATTCCGTGCCTTTTTTTCTTTTTTCTTTTTCTTTATCCAGTCCCTTTTTCTATTTATTAATCCGTATTATCCTCATTTCCTCAATCTTTATCTATTCTTCTCCTTTTCCTCTTGCATCTCTTTCTCTCCGCCTATTCCTCATTCCCCTCTGCATCCCCGTCTCTCTCCCACTTCCTTAGTTATTAGCGGTCGCATTTTCGCCTCCTATCGCGTGTCTGTCATTCCTCCCTCCTTCGCTATTACTATTTTTCTCTCTTATGTCATCTTCCCCCTTTTCTCTTTGGGGAACTGGGTCGTATTTTGCATCTAACTCCTTTCGCCCTAAACGGTTTTTCTTTTCTCTTCTCTTTCTTTCTCTGTTTCTGTCTCGTCTCTCTTTCTCTTTGGCTTTGGCTTTGTCTTTTATCGTTTTCTCTTTTTTTTTTTACTTTCCTTCTTCCTCAACTCCCTCTCCCTCTTTCACTTCAGTTTATTCTCTTCTCTTCCTCTTCCCTCCTCCCTCTCCTCCCTCCACCTTCCTCCTCCCTCTCCTCGCTCCACCTTCCTCCTCCCTTCCCTCTCCCTCTCGATCTCCTTCCCTCCCTCTCCCCCTCCCTTCTCCTCCCACTCCCTCACCATCCCTCCTCTTCCCTCCCCCTCCCTCCTCCATTTACCCTTTTCTTCCCTTCCCCTCCTTTCCCCACTCCCCATCTCTCCCTCCCCCCACTCCCTTCTCTCCCTCCCTCCCTCCTCTTTCCACCTTTCCCCACCCTCCTTCCCCCTCCCTCCCTCCCTCCCTCCCCCCTCCTCCTTCCCCCTCCTCCTTCCCCCTCTCTCCTCCCCTTCCTCCCACTCCCTCCTCCTCCCTCTCCTCCTACCTCCCTCTCCCTCCCCCTCTCTCTTCCCCCTTCCCCCTCCCTCCCCTCTCTCTCTTCCTCCTTCCTCCCTCTCCCTCTCCCTCCCTCCCCCCCTCTCCCTCCTCCTCCCTCTCCCTCTCTCGCATCATAATAGCAGTTGTTCCCTTGGTACCTTCGTCTTGCTGTCTCCTTGTCTTCCGGTCTTCAAAAAAACCTGTACATTGTTATTACTCCTTTGTTTGTATTATTATTTTTGTGTTTGTGTGGTGGGTTATGTTCTCATTTGCTTTTGCTTTTGTTTTTTGTTTTTCTTTACATTTTTTTTTTTTTGTATCTCTCTCTTTCTTGTTGCTTTGTTGCTATACCCTTTGTTTGTTCAATTTTCTTTTTTTTCGAGTGTTCTTTGATGTTTTTCTTTTTGGTTGGCTGGAGTTTTTTCGTTTTTTTTTCGTTTTTTTTTTTTTTTTTTTTTTGTTTTGTAATTCATATTCTTCTGTCTTTTTTTTTTCTCTCTCTCTTTCTCTCTTTTCTCTCCTCTCTCTCTCTCTCTCTCTCTCTCTCTCTCTCTCTCTCTCTCTCTCCTCTTTCCTTCCTCCCCCACCTCCCCTCCCTCTCCCCCTAACCCCCTCTCACCCCCCCACCTCCCTCCCCTCCCCTCCCCCCCTAACCCTCACTCCCTTCCCCCACCATCCCTTCCCTCCCCCTCCTCCCCCTCCTCCCTCACTCCCTT
>NC_091555.1:1795149-1797649 GCF_042767895.1 Penaeus vannamei | reverse complement strand
GATACCTACTATTTAATGACATGACCAATAATATAGTTTTATAACCGTGTATTGTGGAATATCATTATTATATATCTGCATTAGCCTCAGTCCCAATCTCACACTCTAGATATATATGGATGTACATGTATTGCAATAACATGTCAGCATTAACAACCACTAAATCAATTCTTATATTTACTTATGTATTACATATGTATATACTACCCCACCTCCACCTCCGCCAAATTCTTCCCATTAACCACAACAGTTCTATTAAAAATCCCTCTATATAGAGTTCTAACCCTTGTAAGTTTCCCTTGTAACTACCCCCCCCCCCCACAACTATTTCTAAGCATCTATAACCATAGAGTGTCTCCTCAAATCTTTATTTCTACAACTCCATACATCTGCCTCTTTCTCACTCGCTAACTCTTCCCTTCCACGGATCTTTCGCTATAATCCTAGTCTTTCTCGTTTCTATCCCTCCTTTTCCGTCTTTTCCTCTCTCTCTCTCTCTCTCTCTCTCTCTCTCTTTTCCTTCTTTCCTGCTTCTCCTCCTCCCCTTGCCTTCTCCCTCTCTCAATTCGTCTCGGTCTCCCACTCTCTTCGCCCTCTCTCCCTCTCAGTCCTCCTTCTCTCTCTCCTTTCTTTCTCCCTTCCTTCCCTCCTCTTTTCCCTCCCTTTCCTTCACTCTCCCTCCTCCCCTCCTTCCCTTGTCCCCAACTCCTTCCCCTCCACCATCCGTTCCCTGCTCTTGCCCCAACCCCCCTCCCACTTCCTTTTCCCTCCTCACCCTCCCTCCTAACCTCTTTTCCAACCTCTCCCACCCTCCTCTCTCTCCCTACCACCCCCTCACCCCTCCTCACCCTCCTCTCACCTCCCCCTACACCCCTCCCCCTCCTCCAACTCCTTCCCCACCCTCCCCCTCTCCCCAACCTCCTCTCTACTCCCTCTCCCTACACCTCCCCTCTAACTTCAACCTCCTCCTCTCCCCTCCCTACGCCTCACCTCCCCTGGGCCCAAGCTCCCTCCCCACTCCTTCCCCCCTCCCCCACTCTCCCCCTACCCCCTCCCCACCCTCCTCCCTTTCCCTCCTCCTCTTCCCCCAACCTTCCCCCTCCCTCACCCAACCTCCTTCCCCCTGCTCCTTCCTCCCCAACCGCCCCATTCCTAACCGCCCCCCCTCTTTCCTTTCCGGCAGTGGAGATCGGCGGCAACTTCGGGACGAACGGGACCTTCAGCAGCCTCCTCGTCGAGAAGCCCCCGCCCTACCCTGGGGCGCCTCAGCATACCTCCGTCATCCCACCTGGTGAGTGGCAAGACCTTCTCCTCTTCCTCGAGGCGGCCTGTTCTGCTTACCAAAAAAAAAAAAAAAAAAAGTGGGTGGGGTGGGGGTGATAAAAGGGGGGGGGATAAGATAAGATAAAATGAAAATAAGGGGGTGGGGGGCAAATAAAAAGGGAGAAGAATGAGATAAGATAGAGAATAAAGATAAGGGAGAGAAATAAGATAAGATTAATTAAAAATAAGGGGGTGGGGCAAAAAAAAGGGGAGAAAAATGAGATAAGATAAAATAAAAATAATAGAAAGATGAGACGAGGTATGTAGATAAAAAGGGGGCAAAGGAAAGGTAGGTAGGAAAGAAAGAAAGGAAGAAAGAGAAAAAAATAGGTAGGGAAGGAAGATTTTAAAAAGTTTATAGAAAGGAAAAGAAAAAGAAAAAAGAAAGGTACATAGGAAAGGAAGATAGATAAAAAGATGAGACGAGAAGTTGAAAAAAGGTAGATAGGAAAGGACGATAAACAGAAAGAGGAGAAAAGATATTGATAAACCAGAACACAAAACAAAAAATTGGTAGAGAAGGAAAGGAAGATGTGAAATATAAAGAGAGGAAGAATGAAAGAAGATTGAAAAAGAAAGGAAGAGAGAGAGATGAGAATTATAGAGAGCAAAAGAAAATAAAAGAAGGTATATTACTGATAAAAAAGGAAAATATAAAGATAGGAAGAAGAATAGAAAATATTGCAAGAGAAAACGAAAGAAAAGAAAAGGAAGATAGAAAGACTATTAGAGAGAGATAAGGAAAAGGAAGGAAGAAAGGAAGGAAAGAGAGAAAGAAAGAGAATATAAGAGTAAGAAGTAAGACAGTAATAAATGAATGAGGTATTTAAAAAATGACAGAAAAAAATGATAAAAGTTTTTACACAAACAAACAAACAAACGAAAAAAAAAATATATATGGGGTTATTACAGAAAAAAAAATGGTGATGCATTACAAAAAAAATGAATGAATAAATAAATGAATGATAAAAGGAAAGGAAAAAGAAAGAAAAAGTAAAAATGTATCTTTCTGTTTTTCTTTTTCTTTTTTTATTTCTTCAATTCGTTCCATTATGGCTTTCTTTCTTCTTTTTTTCAGTTTATTCAGTAATGCCTCAGTTCCCAAACGGTCAAAAAAGGTAAATGTAATACATCGTTATTGTTTTCTTATAAAAAAAAGTAATTAATTTAATCTGAT
>NC_091555.1:1760149-1762649 GCF_042767895.1 Penaeus vannamei | reverse complement strand
TCAAGTCGCAGGGACGCGAGATGGGAGACCGTTGCTTGTGTATTTTGTAGAGTACACAGAGAGCTTCAACTTTTTGTCGATGCTGAAGAGACTGAACGTGTAACTTTCGGTCTTCTACTAGCCGGGAGGTTGGAGGGTAACAGGACCACACCAAGGGACAGTCCTCCATGGCAGAGCGAATCTGGGAGTGATAGAGCCTGCAGCAGTCTTTAGCACAAGGGGGCCGCGATGCGAAGGACGCACGCCCGTTTCCTCGCCGCGTTCTTTGCCATTCCCCTGGCGTGGTTGTGAAGGTGACGCTGTCGATCTACACCCCTAGGTCCTAGGATGCTGATGGCGCTGTCATAGGCGAGGGTTTTGCCGTCCATCGTCAGGGCCGGAGTGTGTGTGGCAGGAACCTGGCGTCGTGTTATTGGCATGGCGAGGGCCTATCAGGGGCGAAGGTGGCTTGCCATTCCTTGCTCCATGCAGTGATGAGTGTCATGATGTTGATGTGGTGCACGGTGTCCTTTCGACTTGGGTGGTTACAGGTGAAAGACAGTACATTCATCTGCATAGGCCTAAGCGTTTGGCATGAGCTACAGAAAATCGTTAAAATAGGCATATGGCCTATTAAACCACTTACATTATACTTGCTTGTGGGTAGTCTTCAAGTGGCATCAGCTGGGTTCCTGCTATGCCAAGGCTTTTCAGCTTGGCAATGATGGGATTTTTGCCATGTAGTCGTACGTTAAAGGAGGAATTCGACGCTGATCTCTATGACCTGAAGCCGAACTGCCTGTTACTAATGAGAAGTTGTTCCTCAAGGAAGCCGGTCATATTTTAAAACAGAATTCTCTCATAGACCTTCGCCAATATAGACACGAGAGAAATGAGTTTACAGTTGATGGGAGATGTCCTGCTCATCTCCTTATAGATTGCCACAACATGTGCAATTTTCTTCAGTTTTGCAATTGTCTTCTGCACCAGGTATGGTCGGAAAAGTGCAGCAAGTGGTGTGGCCAGCTGGTCGGCACACTTGTCGAGAGTACAGGGGTTTTGTCTGGTCCCACATTCAAGCCCTTGAGCTCTCCTTTTTCCTGCACTGTGATATTTCATAGAGCCGTGATAGAGACTGTGGTAGCAATCTAGGGGGCGACACGTCGGGTTCAGGGACAGTCCATTTACAGGTAAAGTAGCTGGCAAAAAGTTCTGCCTTCCCCCGGCTTGAGGGGACCAAAGATCCACCTGGCTTGTCGAGGAGGGAAACCATCGTCTCGCGCAAAACTCTGATGTTACTTAATATAGCTTCACCAGGATTTACCTTCCACTGATTGGCCAATTAGCTTGGTACAATTAGCTTGTGATGGCACACTTCTGCGTTCTCTTCATCCTTTAGTTTGCAGTGGCTTGGAGCTGCTTGTTTCAGCTTGTAGGACTGCGTTTGTAGTAGACCCAAGCCCAGGCTTTGTTGTCTGCAGTGAAGACGAAACCAAGGTCGATCCATCTGCCTTTCCTTACGGATTTCATTAAGTATGAAGACCAACTGGAGAGTGATTAGATGACGTGGCAGAGCTTGGGGTTGGCAATCTACTTCTGCTTAAAAAAATGTTGCCACATTCTGTTTCATTGAGGGTATCACGAGGGCCTTGCCAGTCGCTTCTGTCCCACTGCAATACTGGACGTGTATATGCTTCCATCTACAAAACTTATGTTGTCTTGTAAGGATGGCAAAGTGGGCGGAAGAGCCAGCAGAGTGACACGTTACCAAGCCATCAGGGAGGACAGTGATGACGGGATCAAGTGATGAACCTGAAGTGTGCGTCGGGAAATCCACGTGGTTTGCCAGACCAGAGGCGCCTAACAGATCCTCGAGTGATCTAGCCAGAAGGGATTCTCTCTCTCTCTCTCTCTCTCTCTCTCTCTCTCTCTCTCTCTCTCTCTCTCTCTCTCTCTCTCTCTCTCTCTCTCTCTCTCTCTCTCTCTCTCTCTCTCTGTGAGTGCGCGTGTGTGTCTGTAAGGAGTATTTGACATTAGATAATTTCCCTTTTTTTTGTCTAATGAAACGATTAAACTCAAAACCTTTAATGTTGCTATTTCGAAAAGAGATTAGTATCAAGACTCATAATCATTTAATGAAAATTATTACTTCTGAATATAAATATTTAATGTGATCAAGAGATTAACGATGTTTTTTTATCGTTTTTATGACTTTTGTTGTTATTTTTATAGGATTGGATCCGATTCAGAAAGAAACATGTGGAATCTCCTGAAAATTATGTAAGTATTAATGAGTGGTTATATATAAATTTTATTCCTTTTTCAAATTCATTTTATTTGTCATTTATGTATGTATCCTATAACCTTTTTTTATCTATTTATCAATGGGATTATTGATTTATTTTCATTTCCCTTTTTTCTCTCAAAATATTATCGCTATTTATTATCGTTGTGTGTTCTCTGTCTGAATTTCTTTTCTTTTAATTCCTGTATATATCATATTTTTCGAACATTCAGTATA
>NC_091555.1:1730149-1737649 GCF_042767895.1 Penaeus vannamei | reverse complement strand
CTCCCCTCCCCTCTCCTCCCCCCTCTCTCTCTATCCCTTACTCTCCCCCACTTTATCACTTACTCAATGTATCCTCCCTCTTTCTTTCTCTCTTCTCCTCTCTCCTCCCATCCACCCTCTCTCTCTATCCTTTATCTCCCCACTTTATCACTTACTCAAGGTATCCTCCCCTCTTTCTTTCTCTCTCCTCCTCTCCTCCCTACCTCTCTCTCTATCCCTTATCTCCCCACTTTTTGTCACGCATTACTCAACGTATCCTCCCTCTTTCTTTTCTCTCTCCCTCCCCCCACCCCCCTATATTCTCTATCCCTTCATCTCCCCACTTTATCACTTACTCAACGTATCCTCCCTCTTTCTTTCTCTCTTCTCCTCTCTCCTCCCACCCCACCCTCTTTCTTTCTCTATCCCTTATCTTCCCCACTTTATCACTTACTCAAGGTATCCTCCCTCTTTCTTTCTCTCTCCTCCCCTCTCTCCTCCCCCCCCCCTCTCTCTCTATCCCTTATCTCCCCACTTTATCAACCTTACTCAACACGTATCCTCCTCTTTCTTTCTCTCTCCTCCCATCCCCCCTCCCCTCTCTATCTCCTCAGATCTCCCACTTTATCACTTACTCAACGTATCCTCCCTCTTTCTTTCTCTCTCCTCCTCTCTCCTCCCACCCCCACCCCCCTCTCTTTCTCTATCCCTTATCTCCCCACTTTATCACTTACTCAACGTATCCTCCTCCTCTCTTCCTCCTCCTCTCTTCCTCCATAAACTTGACACCGACCTCAAGCCTCTCCAAGATAAGCAAGTTGTAAAAAAGAAAACAATGGCAGTATAGCGTTTTGATGTCCCGATGCAAGGCGAGGGAAAAGAGGAAGAAAAAAAGGGGATTTTATACTGCGGAGACTGTAAGAAGAGAATGAAGAAAAAAATTAAAGAGGAAGAAAATAAAGGAAAAAAAGAAAAGCAAAAAAGAAAAGAAAAATGTGATTCTCTACCGCGGAGACTGTAAAAAGATTGAAGCAAAGACAAAAATAAAGAGGAAAAAAATATGATTCTATACTGTGGAGACTGTAACAAGAATGAAGCAAAAAATAAAGAGGAAGAAGTGTGAAAAAATGTGATTCTATATTGCGGAGAATGTAAGAAGAATGAGGCAAAGAAGAAGAGAAAAAATGGAAAAAAGGGGGATTTTATACTGCGGAGACTAGAAAGAGTGAAGCAAAAAATAAAGAAGAGAGAAAATGTGAAAAAATGTGGTTTTATATTGCGGAGATTGTAAGAAGAATAAAGCAAAGAAGAAGAGGAAGAATGTGAAAAAATATGATTCTATACTGTGGAGACTGTAAGAAGAATGAAGCAAAAAATAAAGAAAGAGAGAAAATGTAAAAAATGTGATTCTATATTGCGGAGAATGTAAGAAGAATGAGGCAAAGAAGAAGAGAAAAAATGGAAAAAAGGGGGATTTTATACTGCGGAGACTGTAAAAAGAGAATGAAGCAAAAATTAAAGAGGAAGAAAAAAAAAGGAAAAAAAGAAAAGCAAAAAAGAAGAGAAAAATGTGATTCTCTACCGCGGAGACTGTAAAAAGATTGAAGCAAAGACAAAAATAAAGAGGAAGAAAAAAGGAGATTTATATCCTATGGAGATCAGTAAGAAGAGAATGAAGAAAAAATAAAGAGGAAGAATGTGAGGAGATTGTAAGAAGAATGAGGCAAAGAAGAAGAGAAAAAATGGAAAAAAGGGGGATTTTATACTGCGGAGACTGTAAAAAGAGAATGAAGCAAAAAAGAAGAGAAAAATGTGAAAAATGTGATTCTATATTGCGGAGAATGTAAGAAGAATGAGGCAAAGAAGAAGAGAAAAAATGGAAAAAAGGGGGATTTTATACTGCGGAGACTAGAAAGAGTGAAGGCTTAAATTAAATGAGGAAGAAAAAAGAGAAAAAAAGAGCAAAAAAGAAGAGAAAAATGTGATTCTCTACCGCGGAAACTGTAAAAAGATTGAAGCAAAGACAAAAATAAAGAGGAAAAACGGGGGATTTTATACTGCGGAGACTGTAAAGAGAATGAAGCAAAGAAGAAGAGGAAGAAATGTGAAAAATGTGATTCTATATAGCGGAGAATGTAAGAAGAGTGAAGCAAAGAAGAAGAGGGAAAAGGAGGAGGAAAAAAGGGGGATTTTAGACTGCGGAGACTGTAAAAAGAGAATGAAGAAAAAAGTAAAGAGGAAGAAATGTGAAAAAATGTGGTTTTATACTGCAGAGACTGTAAGAAGAGTGAGGCAAAGAAGAAGAGAAAAAATGGAAAAAAGGGGGATTTTATACTGCGGAGACTGTAAGAAGAGAATGAAGCAAATAATAAGAGGAAGAATGTGAAAAAATGTGGTTCTATATTGCGGAGATTGTAAGAAGAATGAGGCAAAGAAGAAGAGAAAAAATGGAAAAAAGGGGGATTTTATACTGCGGAGACTGTAAAGAGAATGAACAAAAAATTAAAGAGGAAGAAAAAAAGAAAAAAAGAAAAGCAAAAAAGAAGAGAAAAATGTGATTCTCTACCGCGGAGACTGTAAAAAGATTGAAGCAAAGACAAAAATAAAGAGGAAAAAAGGGGGATTTTATACTGCGGAGACTGTAAAAAGAGAATGAAGCAAAGAAGAAGAGGAAGAATGTGAAAAAATGTGATTCTATATTGCGGAGATTGTAAGAAGAATGAAGCAAAAAAGAAGAGAAAAAATGGAAAAAAGGGGGATTTTATACTGCGGAGACTGTAAGAAGAGAATGAAGCAAAAAATAAAGAAGAGAGAAAATGTGAAAAAATGTGGTTCTATATTGCGGAGAATGTAAGAAGAATGAAGCAAAAAAGAAGAGAAAAATGGAAGAAAGGGGGATTTTATACTGCGGAGACTGTAAGAAGAGAATGAAGCAAAAAATAAAAAAGAGGAAGAATGTGAAAAAATGTGGTTCTATACTGCGGAGAATGTAAGAAGAATGAAGCAAAAAGAAGAGAAAAAATGGATAAAAGGGGGATTTTATACTGCTGGAGACTTGCAAAAGAGAGAATGAAGAAAAATTAAAGAGGAAAGAAAAGAAGAAAAAAAGAAAAAGCAAAAAAGTAAGGAGAAAATGTGATTCTTACCGCGAGACTAAAAAGATTGAAAGCAAAGATTAAAAATAAAGAAAGGAAAAAGGGATTTATATCAGTGAGACTATGTAAGTGAATGAAGAAAAAATATAAAGAAGAGGAAGAAGTAAGAAAAAATGTGATTCTATACTGCGGAGAATGTAAGAAGAATGAAGCAAAGAAGAAGAGAAGAAATGGAAAAAAGGGGGATTTTATACTGCGGAGACTGTAAGAAGAGAATGAAGAAAAAATTAAAGAGGAAGAAAAAAAGAAAAAAAGAAAAGCAAAAAAGAAGAGAAAAATGTGATTCTCTACCGCGGAGACTGTAAAAAGATTGAAGCAAAGACAAAAATAAAGAGGAAAAAAGGGGGATTTTATACTGCGGAGACTGTAAGAAGAGAATGAAGAAAAAATTAAAGAGGAAGAATGTGAGGAGATTGTAAGAAGAATGAGGCAAAGAAGAAGAGAAAAAATGGAAAAAAGGGGGATTTTATACTGCGGAAACTGTAAAAAGAGAATGAAGCAAAAAATAAAGAGGAAGAAAAAAAAGGAAAAAAAGAAAAGCAAAAAAGAAGAGAAAAATGTGATTCTCTACCGCGGAGACTGTAAAAAGATTGAAGCAAAGACAAAAATAAAGAGGAAAAATGGGGGATTTTATACTGCGGAGACTGTAAGAAGAGAATGAAGTAAATAAAGAAGAGGAAAAATGTGAAAAAATGTGATTCTATATAGCGGAGATTGTAAGAAGAATGAGGCAAAAAAGAAGAGAAAAAATGGAAAAAAGGGGGATTTTTATATCATGGGAGACTGTAAGAAGAGAATGAAGAGAAAAAATAAAGAGGAAAGAAAAAAGAAAAAAAGAAAAGCAAAAAAGAAGAGAAAAATGTGATTCTCTACCGCGGAGACTGTAAAAAGATTGAAGCAAAGACAAAAATAAAGAGGAAAAAGGGGGATTTTATACTGCGGAGACTGTAAAAAGAGAATGAAGAAAAAATTAAGAAGAGGAAGAATGTGAGGAGATTGTAAGAAGAATGAGGCAAAGAAGAAGAGAAAAAAAAAAATGGATAAAAGGGGGATTTTATACTGCGGAAACTGTAAAAAGAGAATGAAGCAAAAAATAAAGAGGAAGAAAAAAAAGGAAAAAAAGAAAAGCAAAAAAGAAGAGAGAAATGTGATTCTCTACCGCGAGGACTTCTATGTACTGTGAAAAAGATTGAAGCAAAAGACAAAAAATAAAAAGAGAGGAAAAAGGGGATTTTTTATGCGAGACTGTAAGAAGAGAATGAAGCAAAAAATAAAGAGGAAGAATGTGAAAAAATGTGATTCTATATTGCGGAGAATGTAAGAAGAATGAGGCAAAGAAGAAGAGGGAAAAGGAGGAGGAAAAAAGGGGGATTTTATGCTGCGGAGAATGTAAGAAGAGTGAAGCAAAGAAGAAGAGGAAGAAATATGAAAAAAGGGGGATTTTATACTGCGGAGACTCAAAAGAGAATACAAGAAAAAAATAAAAGAGGAAGAAAAAAAGAAAAAAAAGAAAAGCGAAAAAGAAGAGAAAAATGTGATTCTCTACCGCGGAGACTGTAAAAAGATTGAAGCAAAGACAAAAATAAAGAGGAAAAAAGGGGGGATTTTATACTGCGGAGACTGTAAGAAGAATGAAGCAAAAAATAAGAGGAAGAATGTGAAAAAAATGTGGTTTTATACTGCGGAGAATGTAAGAAGAATGAGGCAAAAAGAAGAGAAAAAATGGATAAAAGGGGGATTTTATACTGCGGAGACTGTAAAGAGAGAATGAAGAAAAAATTAAAGAGGAAGAAAAAAAGAAAAAAAAAAGAAAAGCAAAAAAGAAGAGAGAAATGTGATTCTCTACCGCGGAGACTGTAAAAAGATTGAAGCAAAGACAAAAATAAAGAGGAAAAAAGGGGGATTTTATACTGCGGAGACTGTAAGAAGAGAATGAAGAAAAAAATAAAGAGGAAGAAGTGTGAAAAATGTGATTCTATATTGCGGAGACTGTAAGAAGAGTGAGGCAAAAAGAAGAGAAAAAATGGAAAAAAGGGGGATTTTATACTGCGGAGACTGTAAAAAGAGAATGAGGCAAAGAAGAAGAGGAAGAACTGTGAAAAATGTGATTCTATATTGCAGAGATTGTAAGAAGAATGAAGCAAAGAAGAAGAGAAAAAGTTGAAAATTGTGATTCTATACGGCGGAGACTGTAAATAGATTGAAGCAGAGAAAATAAAGAGGAAAAGTGTGATTCTATACTGCGTAGACAAAAAAAAGAAAAAAGATTAAGCAATGAAAATGAAATAAGAGTAAAAAGGGGGTTTTATACTGCGGAGAATGTAAAAAGATTGACGTAAGGAAAATGAAAGAAGAGGAAAAAATTGATTCTATACTGCGGAGACTAAAATAGAAAAAAAAAAAAAAATTGAAGCAAAGATAAGTAAAAAAGAGAAAAAAGGTGATTTTTTTTACTGCGGAGATTGTAAGAAGAATGAAGCAAAAAAGAAGAGGAAGAATGTGAAAAAATGTGATTCCATACTGCCGAGACTAAAAAAAAATGAAGCAAAGAAAATGAAAGAAAAGGAAAAAGGTGATTTTATATCGCGGAGACTGTAAGAAAGAAAGAAAGAAAAGAAAAAAGAATAGATTTTCCTTCTTTATCTCGAAGAGAAACATGGAAACTCGTAAAAAGATAGCATCTATATATACATAAATGTACAAGCGTACATATGTGCTGTAAGTTCATTCACAGCTGTCTCTAAAGCTTAAAATTCTTTATTTCACGATCTCTATCTGTCTATGTCTCCCTCCCTCTGTCTCTCTCTCTCCCTCGCTCCCTCTCTCTCTCTCTCTCTCCCTCCCTCCCTCTCTCTCTCTTTCCCTCCCTCCCTCCCTCTCTCTCTTTCTCTCTCTCTCTCCCTCCCTCCCTCCCCCCTCTCTCTCTCTCTCTATCCCTCCCTCCCTCCCTCCCTCTCTCTCTCTCTCTCTCTCCCTCCCTCCCACCCCACTCTTAGGATGTCAGTGGATTTAGAATAATGGGTAAGAAGGCAGAGCATATAAGGATAAAATAAGATTCGTTTTGGGTTTATTGTTTATCCTCCAGTCGTTCTACATTCTGCCACCAGGGGCGCTCAGATCATAGGGATCGTGCATATAGGATAATGTGTATAAAACTTCAACTAAAATACATCTTTATATAGAATAGATCTTTCACTTCTATGAGCATATACAAAAGATACATTTTCCTCTTTATATTTATGGAATAATAACTGAAGTTTACTCTTATCCTAACACTCCTTTCTTCTCTCTCTCTTCCTCCCTTCCTCTTTTCTTCTCCCTCTCTTCCTCCCTCCTCTCTTTCTTTCTTTCCTTTCTTTCCTATATGCTTTCAATTCCTCATTCTTATTCTAACACTCCTTTCTTCTCTCTCTCTTCCCCCCTCCCTCATTTCTTCTCTATCTCTTCCTTCCTTCTTCCTTTCTTTCTTTGCTTCCTTCCTTTATGCTTTCAATTCCTCATTCTTATTCTAACGCTCCTTTCTTCTCTCTCTCTTCCTCCCTTCCTCTTTTCTTCTCTTTCTCTTCCTCCCTCCTTCCTTTCCTTCATTCCTATATGCTTTCTGTTCCTCATTCTTATCCTAACACTCCTTTCTTCTCTCTCTCTCACCCCCTTCCTTCTTTTTTTTCCTCTCTCTCTTCCTCCCTTCATCCTTTCTTTCTTTTCTTCCTTCCTCCTTTCTTCTCTCTCTCTTCCTCCCTTCCTCCATTCTTCCTCCTTTCCTCCATTCTTCCTCCCTTCCTCCATTCTTCTCTCTCTCTTTCTCCCTCCCTCCTTTCTTCTCTCTTCCTCCCTCCCTCCTTTCTTCTCTCTCTCTCTCCCTCCTTCCTTTCCTTCTTTCCTTCCTCCCTTTATCCTTTCTGTCCCTCATCCGAAGCGACACGTCTTCTTTACTTGGTCTCACATCGCGCAACATAAAACTGGGGATTTCGAGACCATTTCAGTCCCAGAGACCAGCGAGACAAAACGAGATGATATTCGCACAGGAACGAATGGGCGAATAAGCGCGCGAGGTCTGACTGAGTGACCCGGTAGTTCGAAGCGTTCGAAGCTGGTTCAGTAGTGGGTTTCGGAGCTTCAGGGTTAGTGTACATGCGTTTTATTGCTTACGAAAAGAGTTTGTGGTTATATGTTGGATACATAATTATGTGATATACAGAATAGATTTATACAAGAGGCATCAGACTTTTTCTTATTTAAAAAGCCAATGGAACATTATTACTTCCTCCTTCCATGCTCACCCTTCTATTGTCCTTTTAAAAGAGACTGCACATAACACGTCTTCTTGTTACAGTGAGATTCTTGCGTGCATCTCTTTGAACTCCTT
>NC_091555.1:1717175-1719675 GCF_042767895.1 Penaeus vannamei | reverse complement strand
TGCCGGGACGAGGTGCCGACCGGGACGAGGTGCCATGACGAGGTGCCGGGACGAGGTGCCGGGACGAGGTGCCGGGACGAGGTGCCATGACGAGGTGCCGGGAAGAGGTGTCGGGACGAGGTGCCGACCGGGACGAGGTGCCGGGACGAGGTGCCATGACGAGGTGCCGGGACGAGGTGCCGGGAAGAGGTGTCGGGACGAGGTGCCGACCGGGACGAGGTGCCGACCGGGACGAGGTGCCGACCGGGACGAGGTGCCGACCGGGACGAGGTGCCATGACGAGGTGCCGGGACGAGGTGCCGACCGGGACGAGGTGCCGGGACCAGGTGCCGGGAGGAGGTGCCGACCGTGACAAGGTGCCGGGACGAGGTGCCATGACGAGGTGCCGGGACGAGGTGCCATGACGAGGTGCCGGGACGAGGTGCCGACCGGGACGAGGTGCCGACCGGGACGAGGTGCCGACCGGGACGAGGTGCCGGGACGAGGTGCCGACCGGGACGAGGTGCGGACCGGGACGAGGTGCCGACCGGGACGAGGTGCCGGGACGAGGTGCCGACCGGGACGAGGTGCCATGACGAGGTGCCGGGACGAGGTGCCATGACGAGGTGCTGGGACGAGGTGCCGACCGGGACGAGGTGCCGACCGGGACGAGGTGCCGACCGGGACGAGGTGCCGGGACGAGGTGCCATGACGAGGTGCCGGGACGAGGTGCCGACCGGGACGAAGTGCCAAGACAAGGTGCCGGGAAGAGGTGTCGGGACGAGGTGCCGGGACGAGGTGCCGACCGGGACGAGGTGCCGGGACGAGGTGCCGACCGGGACGAGGTGCCGGGACGAGGTGCCATGACGAGGTGCCGGGACGAGGTGCCGGGACGAGGTGTCATGACGAGGTGCCGGGACGAGGTGCCGGGACGAGGTGTCAGGACGAGGTGCCGACCGGGACGAGGTGCCGGGACGAGGTGTCGGGACGAGGTGCCGGGACGAGGTGCCGGGACGAGGTGTCGGGACGAGGTGTCGGGACGAGGTGCCATGACGAGGTGCCGGGACGAGGTGCCATGACGAGGTGCCGGGACGAGGTGCCGACCGGGACGAAGTGCCAAGACAAGGTGCCGGGAAGAGGTGTCGGGACGAGGTGCCGGGACGAGGTGCCGACCGGGACGAGGTGCCGGGACGAGGTGCCGACCGGGACGAGGTGCCGGGACGAGGTGCCATGACGAGGTGCCGGGACGAGGTGCCGGGACGAGGTGTCATGACGAGGTGCCGGGACGAGGTGCCGGGACGAGGTGTCAGGACGAGGTGCCGACCGGGACGAGGTGCCGGGACGAGGTGTCGGGACGAGGTGCCGGGACGAGGTGCCGGGACGAGGTGTCGGGACGAGGTGCCGGGACGAGGTGCCATGACGAGGTGCCGGGACGAGGTGCCATGACGAAGTGCCGGGAAGAGGTGTCGGGACGAGGTGCCGGGACGAGGTGCCATGACGAGGTCCCGGGACGAGGTGCCGTGACGAGGTGCCGGGACGAGGTGCCATGACGAGGTGCCGGGACGAGGTGCCGACCGGGACGAGGTGCCATGACGAGGTGCCGGGACGAGGTGCCATGACGAGGTGCCGACCGGGACGAGGTGCCATGACGAGGTGCCGGGACGAGGTGCCATGACGAGGTGCCGGGACGAGGTGCCATGACGAGGTGCCGGGACGAGGTGCCATGACGAGGTGCCGGGACGAGGTGCCGGGACGAGGTGCCGACCGGGACGAGGTGCCATGACGAGGTGCCGGGACGAGGTGCCGACCGGGACGAGGTGCCGACCGTGACGAGGTGCCGGGACGAGGTGCCGGGACGAGCTGCCGACCGTGACGAGGTGCCGACCTTGACGAGGTGCCGGGACGAGGTGCCATGGCGAGGTGCCGGGACGAGGTGCCATGACGAGGTGCCGGAACGAGGTGCCGACCGGGACGAGGTGCCATGACGAGGTGCCGGGACGAGGTGCCGACCGTGACAAGGTGCCGGGACGAGGTGCCGGGACGAGGTGCCATGACGAGGTGCCGGGACGAGGTGCCGACCTTGACGAGGTGCCATGACGAGGTGCCGGGACGAGGTGCCATGACGAAGTGCCGGGACGAGGTGCCGGGACGAGGTGCCGACCTTGACGAGGTGCCATGACGAGGTGCCGGGACGAGGTGCCATGACGAAGTGCCGGGACGAGGTGCCGGGACGAGGTGCCGACCGGGACGAGGTGCCGGGACGAGGTGCCATGACGAGGTCCCGGGACGAGGTGCCGTGACGAGGTGCCGGGACGAGGTGCCGACCGGGACGAGGTGCCGGGACGAGGTGCCATGACGAGGTCCCGGGACGAGGTGCCGTGACGAGGTGCTGGGACGAGGTGCCGGGACGAGGTGCCATGACGAGGTGCCGGGACGAGGTGCCGACCGGGACGAGGTGCCATGACGAGGTGCCGGGACGAGGTGCCGGGACGAGGTGCCATGACGAGGTGCCATGTCGAGG
>NC_091555.1:1704675-1712175 GCF_042767895.1 Penaeus vannamei | reverse complement strand
AAAAGATGTAAAAGAGAGAGAGAGAAAAAAAAAAAAACTGTTATGGTCTCTTTCACTTTCATTTCGTGCAGATTTTCATCTCCTGTTTACCTCTTATTTTCTCTCTCTCTCACTCTCTTCCATTATTTTCCCTATCCATGGTTCCTCTATTTATGTATCTTCTTGTTATCTCTAGATATATATAAATAAATCTAATTATGCAATTTCCTTCAAAATACTTGATAAACAGTACGATCTACATATCTAGTTATTACAAAAACATATCATATAATATTGGAAGTTATTAAATATTGAACCCTATTGTAATACTCTTTATAGAATTAGGTTTTAACGTATCAAAATATGTTCAAAACGTGATTCTATTGCATAATAAACTGTACGAGTGTATGATTAATATTTTGTCCCCTTATACAAGCATGTGTAAACCTTGACCTAGTTTTGAAAGGGTAAACATTTTTTTTTTTATCTTTTTTTTTATTGTGTCTCTATCTATGTTCAAGGTAATCTCTCCTAAAGCCTCTTTACTCATATTTCCTTGAACATTCATTTGGTCTGGATCATCACTTCTGCCTTATTTTCCTTTCGTTTCATTTCCTGTGTTAGAGAGGAAGAGAAACGAATATTGAACTAGGATGAGAATGAGTATCAGGTCAATGTCGATAAGGGTGGAAATGCCATGGTAATCTATTCACTTGACGGACAGTTATCGTTTCGCTCTCTCTCTCTCTCTTTCCCTCTCTCTCTTCCTCATTCTCTATCTCTCTCTCTTTCTCATTCTCTCTCTCTCTCTCTCTCCCTCTCCACCCTCTCTCTCTCTTTCTCGCTTCCCCCCACCCTCTCTCTCTCTTTCTTCCTCTCCATCTCTCTCTTTCCCTCTCCTCACCTCTCTCTCTCTCCCTCCCCCTCTCTCTCTCCTCTCTCTCTTTCTCCCTCCCCCCCACCCCTGTCTCTCTCTCTTTCTCCCTCTCCATCTCTCTCTCTCCCTCTCTCTTTCTCTCTCTCTATTTCTAAGCGTTCAGGAAATATCAGTGAGTTTCAACCATATTTACTGTATCGTGTCTGTAAATTCCCATAAACATCCAGTTTTCTACAACCATTATAAGAACCTATGGTAATTTCCAATTAACCCGAACTCTGGGACAATCTTCCTAATTACCCAAATTGGATGTTTAGATCTCATAATAATTCTAAAAGCACTTCCTCTAAGTCAATATAATCCTCATCCTTTATCATTTTATTTCGAGGATATTACACTCGAATGAATCAGATTTCTCCTGTTATAAACGCGTTCTTGTTTTAAATCTTTCTCCAAGGTTAAAAGAAAAAAACATGGGATGATTACTTGAAATGTTTTGTAGTGTAAAAATCGCTTTTTCTGACCTTCATTTACTTTTAAATGACATTTTCTTACACGTGTGTGAACCATACAGATAATTCCGTTTTTTTTCTTCTTTATTCTTGGTGCTGCGCCTTTGTGTTTGTTTGTTTTTTTGTCTTATTCTCTTTATATATTTATATATTCATTTATCTATCTATCTATCTAACTCCATCTATCTATCTATCTCTATTTATCTCTATCTATCTCTATCTCTATCTATCTATCTATCTATCTATCTATCTATCTATCTATCTATCTATCTATCTATCTATCTATCTATCTATCTATCTATCTATCTTCTATCTATCTATCTATCTATCTTCTATCTATCTATCTATCTATCTATCTATATATCTATCTATCTATCTATCTATCTATCTACCTATCTATCTATCTATTTTATTTAGTTTTGTTATTTTACGTTCTCTTTCGTTTTGAAAAAAAGAAAGAAGAAAAAATAGACTTACGTATCTAAAGCTTTTCTTTTTAATATCGACATTGATATTATTATTATTGTTGTTGTTGTGATTTATTAATATCATTATTATAATTATCATTAGTTATTATCATTTATGAATATAGCTATCATCATCATAGTCATCATCTTTATTCTTCTTATCATTCCTATTAATGTTTTGTATTCACGATGACAAATGTAGAAAAGGTATGAATGAGAATGAATATCTTCACAAAGCAAGAGATGTATTTGGCAGTTTCGAATATATATCTTCGTCAGAAATACACGGCAGAGATATATTCGAAATATTCCAATACCTCACTTGCATTGTCAAGTTATTCTCATTCATAACTTTTTTTTTAACATATTTTTGTTTTGGTGTTTTTGTTGTCGTTATCATCATCGTTGTTGTTGTTCCATTTTTGTTGCTGGTTTTGCTACTATAAAGATGATGATTATTATGGTAATCATTTCATCATCATCATCATTGTTATTACTACTACTGCTACTACTACTATTACTATTACTATAACTACTATTACTACTCCTATCTTTATCATAATCATCATCATTACCATCATCACTTCTATTGCCATTATTATTACCATTATTTCTTTTCCTTTCTCTCGTTATCATGTGTTTCCTGTGACATACGTATCTCGTCATTTTCTCATTTACATCTTTTTTCCCATAAAAGAAAGACTTTAAAAAAAACTGAAAAATTCCCCAGAATATACAAGACATTTCACATAAATAAATTTCACAACACGACCTTGTATGACTATTTTATGTTATTTTGATTTTTTTTTTTTTTTTTTTTGTCTTCGTCTCATTAAATATTCATGCCCGATCACGCACTATTAATAAAACTTATTTCGGTCTATCACATGTTTACACTTTATCTTTTGACATAAATTTTACGATTTACCATAGATATTCGGAACTGAACTTGCTCTTTGTTATATATCGTCAGAACATTAACTCTCTATCAATTTTATATCTTATTTTTCATCCCTGTAAACATATGATAATTCTAATTGATAATAAACCTTCCACTTTTCTCTCTGTCTTTGTCTCTGTTTGTCTGTCTCTCTCTCTCTTTGTCTCTGTCTCTGTCTCTGTCTCTCCTCTCTCTCTCTCTTTCTCTTTGTCTGTCTCTCCTTCTCTCTCTCTCTCTCTCTTTGTCTTTCCTTCTCTCTCTCTCTCTCTCTCTCTTTCAAAATTAAAAAAAGAAAAATATTAGATATTTAAGAACATATTTAAGATCGGTAGAAAAGTACAATAAACTACAACAAACACGAGAGCAGTTGAATGGCAGAGTGTTAGATGGAGTCCGCTGTGTGGGAGATTTTCTTTAGTTACCCTGGAGTTGGATTGATAAATATAACCACAAAAAACGGGCTCAGTCCCTGGTCTTTAAATAATGGCATTTTAAATTAACGTTTAAGTCTGAAATGTCCTTTTTTTTAAGCTTTCAAACAAAATTTTGGATAAAAAGGTGTTCAAGTAATTATTATCACCGTTTCGTACTTATATCCGTTGTGACTGCGTACAAAGTTTCAAGCGGAAGTCAAGCAATGACATTTATTCCCCTAATGTCTAATCCTGCATTTTTTTCTTTTTTAATAGGATTGCTCATTTTTAATTGAATCATATTTCCAAGTAATTGTGGCTATTTCTGGAGGTGGGTTGGTGTAAGCGATTAATAGTTAATCCTAACGTTAATCAGATTATGATGAAAACTATTTTTTTTTCTTTTTTAAGGTTACAGTAACCTTACGCAGAATTTTGTTTTATAGCTAAAACAGTTCATTGCATATTAAACCTGTAAGGTAAAAACTGATAACAGCTTAGTCTCTGAAACATTGACGATTATTTAATGTTTTTTAAATGCCTTTGAAAACTCTGCAAATCCCCCAGAACCCGGAAATCACTGACAAATCTGACTGGAAATCGTGAAATCCTGGTAAATCTTTGGTAGATTTCGGAAATCCCAGAAATTCCCTACGCTATTTTAAAAATCCAGATATTATGCAGTTCACCTTTTTTTCTTTTTTTTTCCACTTCTCTCTCTCTCTCTCTTTCTCTCTCTCCTCTCTCTCTCTTTGTCTTTGTCTTTCTCTCCTCTCTCTCTCTCTCTCTCTCTCTCTCTCTCTCTCTCTCTCTCTCTCTCTCTCTCTCTCTCTCTCTCTCTCTCTCTCTCTCTCTCTCTCTCTCTCTCTCTCTCTCTCTTCTCTTGTCTTTCTCCTCTCTCTCCTCTCCCCCTCTCTCTCTCTCTCTGTCTCTCTCTGTCTCTGTCTCTGTCTCTGTCTCTCTCTCTGTCTCTCTCTCTCTCTCTTTCTCTCTCTCTCTCTCTTTCTCGAATTCTGATATTATGCAGTTGACCAATGTTTTTTTTTTTTTTTCTTCTTCTTCTTTTTTTATCACTGTGTCATGGAAATCTACAATCTACTAGGACATAATACCGTCCATCTGGGTTTTCTCTACCATTTGTTTTATCATTTATATGTGTTTAATTTTTTGTCCTTATGATTAGTCCCCAAGTCGTATTATTTTCTTAACTATAAACCTCATAATGTTATATTACTGTTAGGGAACCTTAATCTTGTTATTATATTTTTTTCTTTATAAATAAGTACTTTTGTTGTTTATTATCTACCATGGTAGATAGATATGATAGATAATCACCAATTCTGCTACATTTGATAAATCTTCCAATATATATATATATATATATATATATATATATATATATATATATATATATATATATATATATATATCTTGAGGTTTCGTAAACAAAAACTCTGTATATAATAATTCTTTCTTTGTCACGAGAAAGAGAGAGAGAGAAGGGGGGAGGGAGAGTGAGAGAGAGAAAGAGAGAGAGAGGGAGAAAGGGAGAAAGGGAGAGAGGGAGAGAGGGAGGAGGGAGGAGAGAGAGAGAGAGAGAGAGAGAGAGAGAGAGAGAGAGAGAGAGAGACACAGAGAGAGAGAGAGAGAGAGAGAGAGAGAGAGAGAAAGAAGAAGAGAGAGAGAGAGAGAAGAGAGAGAAACGATACGTCTGATCATATTTTCTCTTATTATTATCCTCGAATTTTTTCTTTCCACTTCTTTTTCATCTTCATCTTCATCTTCGGATCCTTAACGCGCCTTGACCTTCTTTTTTTTTTCTCTTTTTTTTTTACATTTTCTTTCCAGGAGGAAGGGGCGTGGGGAGGTCATTCCTTATCTTTGTTTTCCTTTTCTCTCTCTCTCTCTCTCTCTCTCTCTCTCTCTCTTCTTCTTCTTCTCCTCCTAATCGCATCTTTAATTTGTCTCTCTCTCTCTCTCTCTCTCTCTCTCTCTCTCTCTCTCTCTCTCTCTCTCTCTCTCTCTCTCTCTCTCCCTCTCTCTCTCTCTCTCTCTCTCTCTCTCTCTCTCTCTCTCTCTCTCTCTCTCTCTCTCTCCCTCTCTCTCTCTCTCTCTCTCTCTCTCTCTCTCTCCTTCTCGTCACATCTTTATTTTGTCTGTCTGTCTTTGTTTCTCTCTGCCTCTCTCTCATTCTCTCTCTCTCTCTCTCCTCTCTCTCTCTCTCTCTTTCTCTCTCTCTCTCTCTCTCTCTCTCTCTCTCTCTCTCTCTCTCTCTCTCTCCTCTCTCTCCTCTCTCTCTCTCTCTCTCTCTTTGTCTTCTCTCTCTCTCTCTCTCTCTCTCTCTCTCTCTCTCTCTCTCTCTCTCTCTCTCTCTTCTCTCTCTCTCTCTTTCTCTTCCTTCCCTCCTCTCCCTCTCTCTCTCTCTCTTATCTCGCTTCCCTTCCTTTCTTTTTGACTTTGTTTATTGCCTTCCACGTCACGTTGATGTCTCGTTGGACTCCTTACCACCTGGCTTTCTCTTCCGGTTCTGGGTCTCCACTTTTCTCAAGTTCTCCTGCATTGCACCATGGTATGGCTGCTGTGAAATCCTTTGCCCTGTGATCTCTCTCTTTGTGTCTGTCGCGTCTTTATTTCGTCTGTCTGTCTTTGTCTGTTTGTTTGTTTGTTTGTTTCACTTTTTTGCTTTTTCTTTTTTCTCTTCTTTCGCTTTGTCTTTCTCTGGCTCTGTCTCTGCTCTCTCTCTCTCTCTCTCTCTCTCTCTCTCTCTCTCTCTCTCTCTCTCTCTCTCTCTCTCTCTCTCTCTCTCTCTCTCTCTCTCCTCCTCCTCCCTCCTCCTCCTCCTCCTCCTCCTCCTCCTCCACCTCCCCCTCCTCCTCCTCCACCACCTCCTCCTCCTCACCTTTCTTCTTCTGCTTCTTCTCCCTAGATTAGGCAAATATAACATGTAAAAATATTGTATTAACAAATCACAGGAAAATCCCTTGTATACAGGACTGAAATTATGAAATGGTTGAATGACTTGAATAACTAATTAACGAACTTGATAAAGAAAGGGATGAGCAAATAGAGAAGAGAATAAATATGAAGTGCAAAAGGAAATGGATTAAAAATTAAATGTAAGTTATTAGATCCGTTTTAAATAACAACAATAACAACGACAACAATAATAATGATGATAATGATAATAATGATGATAATGATAATAATAATAATGATAATAATAATAATAAAAACTAAGAAAGAAAGCAAATAGAAACAGACAGAAAGATAAACAAAGAGACATAGAAACAAAGAAAAGGAACTCTATATTCTCTCTTTCCCCTTCCCCCTCCCTCCTTCCCCCTACCCCGTACCTCCCTCTCTAATTCCTTCTCCCTAGCTCCTATCTCTATCCCCTGTTCCCCCTCCCCCTCCGAATCCTTAACTCCCTTCCTCTTCCCACCCTCCCCTCTCCTCCCTGCCTCATTCCCCCTCCCTCCTCCCTCTCCGCGACCCTTCAAATCATTAACTCCATCCCTCCTCTCTCCCTCCTACCCCTCCACCCTCCACCCTCCCTCCCTCCTCCCTCCTCCCTCCCTCCTCCACCCTCCAATATCCTCCCTCCCTTCTCCCTTATTCCCCCTCCCTCCTTCCTACCCCTCCACCCTCCTCCCTCCTCCCTCCTCCCTCATGCCCCTCCCTCCTTCCTCCTACCTCCACCCTCCTTCCTTCTCCCTCCCTCCCTCCCTCCTACCCCTCCACCCTCCTCCCTCCTTCATTCCCCCTCCCTCACCCTCCAAATCCTTAACTTCCTCCCTCCTACCTCCACCCTCCTCCCTCCCTCTTCCCTTGCCCTCCCACCTTCCTCCTCCCTCCCTCCTACCCTTCCACCTCTCCTCCCTCACCCCCTCCCTCCCTCCTCCCTCCCTCCTACTCCTCCTACCCCTCCACCTTCCTCCCTCATTCCCCCTCCCTCCCTCATTCCCCCTCCCTCCCTCCTCCTCCCTCCTCCCTCACCCCCTCCCTCCCTCCTACTCCTCCTACCCCTCCACCTTCCTCCCTCATTCCCTCCCCTCCCTCCTACTCCTCCTCCCTCCTACCCCTCCACCTTCCTCCCTCATTCCCCCTCCCTCCCTCATGCCCCTCCCTCCTTCCTCCTCCCTCCACTCTCCTTCCTCACCCCCCTCCCTCCCTCTTACCCCTCCACCCTCCTCCCTCACCCCCCCCCCCCTTCCTGAAAGCCAAATCGTGCCGTCCACACACCGTACGACTCACGCAAAAATTTTCGCTCCGTCAAATCGCGTTACGTCAGTTTCACTCACGCTCGCTCGCA
>NC_091555.1:1692175-1694675 GCF_042767895.1 Penaeus vannamei | reverse complement strand
ATATAAAAAGATTTGTGTTTCCCAACAGTGTGTATATATGTTCTGTTGATCGGGTCATTGCCCTGGGCGTAGCCGTGCCCGAGAGAAGGCAAAACATCGCACCATTTCCTCATAAAAGCGTGTGATTAACCTCTTATTCGAAGCCTCACTCACTGGGCGAATGAAGCCGTGTTGCCAGATGTGCATGACAGACACACACACACACACACACACACACACACACACACACACACACACACACACACACACACACACACACACACACACACACCACACACATACCCCCACCCCCCACAGACACACATACGCCCCCTTCACACACAAATACCCCCCCCCAACACACACACACACATACAGAGGCTTTCTTGACACTTCGGAACTATTCTGTGTCGTATTATCTGAAGTTTTCATGTCTATACTGTATTTTGTATGGTTTTATTATTTATTATTTTTATGTTCACTTGGCTCATGATAATTTTGGATATGAAAGCTCCATCAAAATCTGACAACACTGTCCGAGGTGGCGACCTGCACGGAAAAAAAAGAAAAAAAAAGAAAAAAAAAAGAAAAGAAAAGAAAAAAAAAAAAATATATATATATGTGTGTGTGTGTGTGTGTGTGTGTGTGTGTGTGTGTGTGTGTGTGTGTGTGTATAATAGATCAATTAATGAATAATGAATAAATAATAAATAAATAAAAGAGAGAAAGTCCAGTCTTGGCGTGGTACACAGGTCACACGTGGCAAATATTACGCGCCGCACCACTTATGACTGAAAGGTGTCACATATTTCACTAAGTTCACCTTATAAGTGGCGCGCTACATGCCATGCCACGAGTGACGTGCCACCTCGGTGTGAAAGTGTCACGCCAAGTCGCACGTGGCCACACCTCTTCGAGATTCAACTGCTTTCTTAATCTACTTGAGAATTCTTTCGGGTTTTGGAAAATTCTTTAAGTTGTTTGGGTTCCCATGTGTTGTGGAGCCTTCGTTATCATTTTGTGACTTTTGATTTAGCTCATTTATAAGTAATGTTAAAAAAATTAACTTTTGATTTAGCTCATTTATAAGTAATGTTTAAAAAATATAACTTTTGATTTAGCTCATTTATAAGTAATGTTAAAAAATTTGTAACTTTTGAATTAACTCATTTATAAGTAATGTTAAAAAATTTGTGACTTTTGAATTAACTCATTTATAAGTAATGTTAAAAAAAAATCGAGTGTTTTTTTTTCTGGTGATATAAGAAGTAAGTCAATAGTAATAATGTTTTTTTTCCAAATAAATTAAACTATCAAGGACTTTCAAAGTGATGGCAGCCATTACGGTTATAGAATAATAATAATAATAATAATAATAATAATAATAATAATAATAATAATAATAATAATAATAATAATAATAAAAACATGAAAAAGGGAAAATAAACCAATACTGATATGAAATGATAAATATTCTTTGTGTTGAGGTTATTCATATTCTATAATACACATCATTATTATGTACATCTTTCTTTTATGCTTGTTAACATCTATGCAACTTTTATTTATTTATTTATTTATTTATTTACTATGATTTTCCTCATAAATACAGTCTGCCTTTTGTTTATTTGCTTTGGCATGTATGATTGACTTTCTCTCCTATCCCCCCTTCTTTACTTCGTTCTCCTCCTCTATCTGTATTCTATCATTTGTTATTTTCCAATTTCCATTTCTCTTCTCCTCCCCTCTCCCTTCCAAAATAAATGAATTAGTATTTTTTCTTTTTTTATTTGTATAACGGTGCCGGAAATTGAACAAATTAATTCATGTATTTTACTACATGTTTATCATTGAATTATCACATTCAACATTTAATTTACTATATTGTCGATTCCTTTTTTTGTATTTTACGGAACAGGATATTCATTTCTCATAACATAAATAAATCACCTGTAAGATTTATCAATATGCATGTTTTATATACATGTACTGTGAATTATAAAGCCTTTTTTATTGTCAGCAAGTATTCTTTTACATTATTACAAGTACCGTCCATCATTTAAAATGCTATCCCCAAGCTGTAAAATTATCTCTGATTATGAAATTCAAGTCAGTACAATATATATATATATATATATATATATATATATATATATATATATATATATATTATTTGAAGTTGTGATGTTAAATCTATACTAAATATGGTAAAACATGGTAACTGTTGACCAATCGAATTACAACATATTTCGGAGTATAGAAACCCAAAGAAAATAATAATAGAGTAAAAATAAATAAATAATGATCTGGACTCTTATCAAAAAGGTTTCTAAGTACCAAGGAATTTAAGAAATAGATGATGAAAGATGGAAACAATGCACTACCGCATTTTTATCATGAATATATAACCTCTCTGTTCGGGATTCGATCCCGCGCCGCCAGATCGTAAGGCAGCCGCTCTATCCAGAGAAAGAGAGAGAGCGAGTGCGAAAGAGAGAAAGAGAGAGAGCGAGAGAGAGAG
>NC_091555.1:1677175-1679675 GCF_042767895.1 Penaeus vannamei | reverse complement strand
ATAAAGAAAGATAATGGAAAGAGAGGAGAACGTGCCATGCGTGAAGTACCAAAGAAAAGGGAAATCAGAATAATAAAGAAAGATAATGGAAAGAGAGGAGAACGTGCCATGCGTGAAGCACCAACGAAAGGGGAAATCAGAATAAAATAGAAAGATAATGGAAAGAGAGGAGAACGTGCCATGCGTGAAGCACCAACGAAAGGGGAAATCAGAATAAAATAGAAAGATAATGGAAAGAGAGGAGAACGTGCCATGCGTGAAGCACCAACGAAAGGGGAAATCAGAATAAAATAGAAAGATAATGAAAGAGAGGAGAACGTGCCATGCGAGAAGCACCAACGAAAGGGGAAATCAGAATAATAAAGAAAGATAATGGAAAGAGACAGAACGAGTGAACCAGTGGTTGATACCGCGATTGGGTTGTTAGGTAGTTAGCCTTTTACCTGGTCAAGGTAGTAGGAGACGAGCCATTGGGTTGTCAAGTCTCCAGATAGCTTTCTCAACATACTTCTCTTAGGAACCTTTAGGTCTTATTCTATTCACATTTCCTTATTTTAATCCTTTTTATCATTTTATTCACATTCCCTTATTTAAATGTTATTTCTTAACCCTCATTGTAGTATTGGTTTAGTCGTTTTAGGTTTTGTATAATGATTTTCTCAAATTTTAGTATGTTAATCATTAATATTAATACATTTTATAATGCTTTTATAATAAAACATTTGACATGACTAATGATACATATAACCATAAAATTTAGATGAACATATCTTTTATTTCATCATCACATTATATCATTCTTTACTGCACTACGTATCACGTTACATAACCTAATACTCTTATCGCTAAAAGAATCTTATCGATAACCGTTATATATCTTATGATACAGGTTTTACAAGTAATTACCTCCCTTCACGCGCTGTTTACTACGGAAGTGTGTTGTCAACAGATATCAATTTTGTGGTAAGCATGTTTCATTAGGAAATAACATGGATTGCATGCGAGAATTATTGCAAATCCTTGTTGCATAAACACTCGCAATCTATCTGCTGTATATGCCGAGGAGCTTACGCAAATCGGCTTTGGAAACAGCAACGATAAAATGACTGGATAATGATGAAATTGCAGGTGTTTCTGTCTCGCAGGTGTATCTGTCTTGCAGGTGTATCTGTCTTGCAGGTGTATCTGTCTTGCAGGTGTATCTGTCTTGCAGGTGTATCTGTCTTGCAGGTGTATCTGTCTTGCAGGTGTGTCTGTCTTGCAGGTGTATCTGTCTTGCAGGTGTATCTGTGTTGCAGGTGTATCTGTGTTGCAGGTGTATCTGTGTTGCAGGTGTATCTGTCTTTCAGGTGTATCTGTCTTGCAGGTGTATCTGTCTTGCAGGTGTATCTGTCTTGCAGGTGTCTGTCTTGCAGGTGTATCTGTCTTGCAGGTGTATCTGTCTTGCAGGTGTATCTGTTTTGCAGGTGTATCTGTGTTGCAGGTGTATCTGTCTTGCAGGTGTATCTGTGTTGCAGGTGTATCTGTCTTGCAGGTGTATCTGTCTTGCAGGTGTCTGTCTTGCAGGTGTATCTGTCTTGCAGGTGTATCTGTCTTGCAGGTGTATCTGTCTTGCAGGTGTATCTGTCTTGCAGGTGTATCTGTCTTGCAGGTGTTTCTGTCTTGCAGGTGTATCTGTGTTGCAGGTGTATCTGTGTTGCAGGTGTATCTGTCTTGCAGGTGTGTCTGTCTTGCAGGTGTATCTGTCTTGCAGGTGTATCTGTCTTGCAGGTGTATCTGTCTTGCAGGTGTATGTGTCTTGCAGGTGTATCTGTCTTGCAGGTGTATCTGTGTTGCAGGTGTATCTGTCTTGCAGGTGTATCTGTCTTGCAGGTGTATCTGTGTTGCAGGTGTATCTGTGTTGCAGGTGTATCTGTCTTGCAGGTGTATCTGTGTTGCAGGTGTATCTGTCTTGCAGGTGTATCTGTCTTGCGGGTGTATCTGTCTTGCAGGTGTATCTGTCTTGCAGGTGTATCTGTCTTGCAGGTGTATCTTTCTTGCAGGTGTATGTGTCTTGCAGGTGTATCTGTCTTGCAGGTGTATCTGTCTTGCAGGTGTATCTGTCTTGCAGGTGTATCTTTCTTGCAGGTGTATCTTTCTTGCAGGTGTATCTGTCTTGCAGGTGTATCTGTCTTGCAGGTGTATCTGTCTTGCAGGTGTATCTGTCTTGCAGGTGTATCTGTCTTGCAGGTGTATCTTTCTTGCAGGTGTATGTGTCTTGCAGGTGTATCTGTCTTGCAGGTGTATCTGTCTTGCAGGTGTATCTGTCTTGCAGGTGTATCTGTCTTGCAGGTGTATCTTTCTTGCAGGTGTATGTGTCTTGCAGGTGTATCTGTCTTGCAGGTGTATCTGTCTTGCAGGTGTATCTGTCTTGCAGGTGTATCTTTCTTGCAGGTGTATCTTTCTTGCAGGTGTATGTGTCTTGCAGGTGTATCTGTCTTGCAGGTGTATCTGTCTTGCA
>NC_091555.1:1654675-1657175 GCF_042767895.1 Penaeus vannamei | reverse complement strand
GTGTCACTGATGCACGAGCTCTTATTGTACTTATATATGTGTTACTGATGAGCGAGCCCTTATTGTACTTATATATGTGTCACTGTGCACGAGCTCTTATTGTACTTATATATGTGTCACTGATGCACGAGCCCTTATTGTACTTATATATATGTCATTGTCCGCGAGCCCTTATTGTACTTATATATGTGTCACTGTGCGCGAGCCCTTATTGTACTTATATATGTGTCACTGTGCGAGAGCCCTTATTGTACTTATATATGTGTCACTGATGCGCCAGCCCTTATTGTACTTATATATGTGTCACTGATGCGCGAGCCCTTATTGTACTTATATATGTGTCACTGTCCGCGAGCCCTTATTGTACTTATATATGTGTCACTGTCCGCGAGCCTTTATTGTACTTATGTATGTGTCACTGATGCACGAGCCCTTATTGTACTTATATATGTGTCACTGATGCGAGAGCCCTTGTTGTACTTATATATGTGTTACTGTGCGAGAGCTCTTATTGTACTTATATATGTGTCACTGATGAGCGATCGAGCTCTTATTGTGCTTATATATGTGTCACTGTGCGATAGCCCTTATTGTACTTATAAATGTGTCACTGATGCGCGATCGAGCTCTTATTGTACTTATATATGTGTCAATGTGCAAGCCCTTATTGTACTTATATATGTGTTACTGATGAGCGAGTCTGGAACTACAGTGAGAAACGAGAAGCACTCAGGAAGCAGCATACCTCCGCCAGGGTGATACGGTCACTGATATAATAGTAATATTCACATTTGAAGAATTATATTAAAATCCCTTCTTTCGTAAGTTCACTGCTGACGTTATGAGACATCAATAATCCAGGAATTTTTAAAATGATTGCATCAGTTATCCCTATTGCCACGGCTGTAGGGGTAACATGCAATCATTAAAAAAATATCTTGGATCTGAAAAAATAGATTTTTTCTTTTCTATTTATTCTATTCATATCCTTTTTTGTTATTCTACTAATAAACTTATAAACGAGGTAACTAACTAACTAGTCAATGCTGTCAAGAAGGTTATATGTAAATGTGAAATATATGTCAGCTGGTTGTAGACTAAAAGGTTATAATTAATTGAAAGGTAACGTTTTTTTATTATTATTATTTTAATTCTCTCTCTCTCTCTCTCTCTCTCTCTCTCTCTCTCTCTCTCTATCTATCTATCTATCTATCTATCTATCTCGCTCTCTCTCTCTTTCTCTCTCTCTTTCTCTCTCTCTCTCTCTCTCTCTCTCTCTCTCTCTCTCTCTCTCTTCATTAGACTTACAGTTGTAATGATAAATTATATAAAACACAATAAAGCTAAATGTTGAAATACCTGAAATAAAACCACTAACACACACACACACACACACACACGTGCATGCACACAGAGAGGAAGATGAAAAATGAAAGTTGATTATTTTACTTGCTTTTATCATTATTTTCCTTCTTGTATATCTTTTTTGTCGATTATCTTCAAGACATAAAATTCTAAAAAAAGTGTTTTGATCATAATTTGGAATAAGAGTAACCAAAAAAATCCATTTTGATAATATTTCAGACTAAAAAGATATATAAAAAAGTACCAAGTTATTAAACCTTTTTTTCGATTGGAATAAATATAACAAACAACAGATAAGTTAGTGTTATTTTGATGATATTGCAGACCAAAATAGATATTTAAAAAGGTAACTATTTAGTAAACCTTTCTTTTTTCGATAATATTTTGAAATAAAAATTAAAAAGATTTGACAAATAAGTGATTTCCTCCCCATTTTTTTTCCTTCGCTTCTTCAATCGTTATCAATTCACCCCCCCCCCAAAAAAAAAAAATTCAAATCCTTACTATTGTAGGATAAAAGGAGCAATGTTGACGTAGACCGGCCTCTCAAAGAACGGAATGGAGGAACGGAAATTGGAGACAGCTGAAAAAAGGACAATTAATATACAGTACTCACAGTGGGTTCCTTAGGACTGTGGAATATAACACAAACCGGAAATTACATAGACAGTTTTAATATGTTTTTTTTTTGCCGTGTAAGTTTAATATATAGTGAAATGGAATGAGAACGATGTCTTTGTTGGGATAATATGGGTGTTCTTTTTTAATTACAAAAGAAAATAAGAGTGATAGTTAAGATTCTGAGGATTTTGTTTAGATTGTAATAGGAATATTTGTGGTGTGAATACTTTAACAAACTGTTTAGGTAGGTATTTCTTTCTCATTTGCTCTCTCTTCTCTCTCTCTCTCTCTCTCTCTCTCTCTCTCTCTCTCTCTCTCTCTCTCTCTCTCTCTCTCTCTCTCTCTCTCTCTCTCATACACACACACCAAAGAGAGAGAGATGGAGGAAGAATGGGATAGAGAGAGAAGAAAGAAGGGAAAGAATGTGAATGAAGTATCTGTTTATACTCTTTCCCCCCCCTCTCTCTCTATCTCTTTCTCCATCTTCCTCGCACCCTCTCTCACCTTCCTTCTC
>NC_091555.1:1642175-1647175 GCF_042767895.1 Penaeus vannamei | reverse complement strand
GCGGCGCGAATGGGAAATGGGGAAATGTGCAAGAGTCTCTTCTCTCTTCTCTCTGAATACTTCCGGTTCGTGTGTCTCTCTTGGGCTCGACGGAAAAGAAGGAAAAGAAAGAAAGAAAGGAAAAAAGGTTCTATGCTTGTTTATTAATTTGTGGTTTTGTTGTTTTGTTCAGAAAAAGGTTCTATATTTTTTATTTGTATCTTTTTTGGAGAGTTTTTTATACTTGTTTATTTATTTATTTGTTGTTTTCTTCTGAAAAAGGTTCTTTACTTGTTTATTTGTTGTTTTGTTGTTTTGCAGAAAAAGGGTTCTATACTTGTTGATTTATTTATTTGTTTTAGTTTTTCAGAAATAGGTTCTTTACTTGTTCATTTGTTTATTTGTTGTTTTTAAGAAAAAGGTTCTTTACTTGTTTATTTATTTATTTATGTATAAAAAAGGGTCTATACTTGTTTATCTATTTATTTGTTGTTTTCGTTTTTATCTGTTTCATTTGTTTTACTGATCTTGTTTGGTTTGTTTATTATAGGTTTTAATATTTTCATGTTTTTTTTTCATTTATTTATTTAATATACCTTATTTGTCTGTCTGTTTTATTTCATTATCTATTAAATTATCTAACTACTAATTTATCTTATCTATTCATATATTTGACTGTTTGATTAACTAACTTTATTTATCTATTTATTTCATTTTATCTACTTTTGTTTTATCTTTTCTTTCGACTATCTATTTCATTTCTATATTTTGTGCATATATATATTTATTTATCTAATCAGTCTATTTTTATACCATCTATCCATATGTTTATCTATTATTTTTATACGTCCTATGAATCCTTTAATCTAATGTCGTTAATGTCGAATTTTGCGTAACTTTGAGGTAAAAAATGGAATGTTACAAATTAATTAATGAACAAAAAATAAATAAATAGAAGAAAAAGTATGAACCACAAAGGCCTCTTCATACACACACACAAAAAAAGAAAAATAACGAGAAAAAAAGAATGAACGAAAACATAAATAGATAAAAAGTATGAGCCACAAAAGCCTCTTCATATGCCCAAAAAAAGGAAAGAAAAAGAAAAACAGACACAAAACCCTCCATGACCCCTCCCCCCTCCGCAAAAAGAAGAAGAAGAAGAAAAAGAAAAAGGAAAAACAAAAACAAAAACAAAAAGACGAAGACGAAGAAAAAGAATAAGAAAAAGAAAAAGAAAAAATAAAAACAAAAAGAAAAAGACGAAGACGAAGAAAAAGAAAGAGAAAGAGAAAAAGAAAAAGACGAAGACGAAGAAAAAAGAAAAACAAAAAGAAAAAGACGAAGACGAAGAAGAAGAAAAGAAAAGAAAAAGAAAAAGAAGAAGAAGAAAAGAAGAAGAAAAGAAGAAGAAAAAAAATAAAAAGAAGGAGAAGAAGAAGAAGAAGAATTCCCCCAGGGTATGACGACCCCAGGGTTAAGAGCCGCCGGTCTAAAGGTTATGGTGAAAATGTGTGCGCGTTTCTCACCCTTTTCTCTTCTCTTTTTGTCTGTCTGTCAGTCGGTGTTTGTCTCTGTCTTTTTTTCTGCCTTTCTGTCTGTTTCCCTCCTTCTATGTCTGCCTCTTTCTTTCTTTTTCTCTCTCTCTTTCTCTGTTTCTCTCTCTCTCTCTTTCTTTCTCTGTTTCTCTCTCTCTTTCTTTCTCTGTCTGTCTGTCTGTTAGTCGGTGTTTGTCTATGTCTTTTTTTTCTGCCTTTCTGTCTGTTTCCCTCCTTCTTTGTCTGTCTCTTTCTTTCTTTTTTCTCTCTTTCTCTGTTTCTCTCTCTCTCTTTCTTTCTCTGTCTGTCTGTCTGTCTGTATCTCTCTCTCTCTCTCTCTTTCTTACTCTCTCTCTCTCTCTCTCTTCTTACTCTCTCTCTCTCTCTCTCTCTCTCTCTCTCTCTCTCTCTCTCTATTTATCTATCTCTCTCTCTCTAGCTCTCTCTCTCTCACTCTTTCCATGCATCATAATTTATATTGCAAAATCGACGAGATAATATATTCATGAAGGCTTTTGGCAGAAGTATATTGTAGTTCATTTCAGTTATACGTTTAGCTATTCATTTTGTGCATCGAAAGAAACTTTAATCATTAGTTCATGCGTTAGGATGTGATAGACACTTACACACACACACACACACACACACACACACACACACACACACACACACACACACACACACACATACACACACACACACACACACACACACACACACACACACACACACACACACACACACACACACACACACACACACACACACACACACACACACACACACACACACACACACACACACACACACACACACACACACACACACACACACACACACACACACACACATACACACACACGCTTTCACACATACATACATACAAGTAGACAGAAAGATAAGGAGATAGATTGATAGATCTATCCATACAAACAGATTAAAATAAAAGATATAGATTAATATATGTATTTTGTTCTGTATTTGATCATTAAAGTATGAACTTGATACACTAATGATACTTGAGAATGGTAGAAGGGAATGTGAGGGAGTGAATAAGTATAAGATTTTGTCTCTTTCTAGTTATTTCTCTCTGTCTGTCTGTCTCACTTACTAATTCTTACTCTTATTCTCACTCTTTCTATCTCTATTTCTCTCTCTTCATCTGTCTGTCTGTCTGCCTGTCTGTCTGTCTGTCTGTCTGTCTGTCTGTCTGTCTGTCTGTCTCTCTCTCTCTCTCTCTCTCTCTCTCTCTCTCTCTCTCTCTCTCTCTCTCTCTCTCTCTCTCTCTCCCTCCCTCTCTCTCTCTCTCCCTCCCTCTCTCTCTTTCTCTCTCTCTCTCTCTCTCTCTCTCTCTCTCTCTCTCTCTCTCTCTCTCCCTCTCTCTCTCTCTCTTTCTCTCTCTCTCTCCCAATTCTTCTCCCCCTTCTCTCCCCCCTCTCTCTCTGTCTATCCACTTATCAATCTATCTATCGTTCCTCTCCCCTCCTCTTCATCTATCCATCAAAGACACTCGAGGAAGAGGAAGAAGGAAGCAAAAAACAAAAACAAAAAAAATTGAAAGAGACGAAACGCAACAAAAAAACAAAACAAAATAAATGAAAACCAAGCAACACAAAACCAAACAAAACGACTCTAAAGAAAAACAGATAAATAAGAGAACCAAATAATAATGATAATAATGATAATAAAAATGATAATGATAATAATAATAATAATAATAATAATAATAAAAGAAAAAAAACAATGGAAGAAGTCGAAAACAAAATAAAGAAAGGAGAAGAAATAGCGAATGAGAGAACAGAGAGAAAGAATTCAGAGAAGAGAAAGAAAAGTTATGTAACTTTTAAGATATCTAATTGATCCTTCTCAAAAGTGATAATTACTTTCAATAATGAAAATCAAAGTTCCTTGACCTGTCTTGAAAGAGAAGTAAGAAGTTTGTTGTGAGAAAAAGTGATTTTATTTCTTTTAGACTTAAGTGACTTTCAGGAACATACAGGATACGTAATCATCAATGCACACACACACACACATACACACATACACACTCAAACACATGCACACACACACACACACACACACACATACACACACATACACACATACACACTCAAACACATGCACACCCCATTACACACGACACACACAAACAGATACACACACACATACGCACTCCATTACACACGCACACACAAACACACACACACACACACACACACACACATACACTCAAACATACAGACACCCAACCACACACACACATACACAGGCAGTAAAAAAAACAAACACACACATATATAAACACACGCACACACATAGCAGCTTTATATTATGCAGAAATCGTAACTGGAGCAAGTTGAATATACAACACATCAACAAGCTACAATATATTTAGAGAAGCTACAGTATATTTAAAAAAAAAAAATTTGTATACAAGTAATTAAAAAATACAGTTTCTTGCTATTTCAGAATGAGATGGTACGTAACAAAGGGCAAGAGAATAAATGGGACACGGAACAGAGATAGGAATAAACAGAGATAGGAATAAATAGAGATAGGAATTAACAGAGATAGGAATAAACAGAGATAGGAATAAACAGAGATAGGAATAAACAGAGATAGGAATAAACAGAGATAGAGATAAACAGATATAGGAATAAACAGAGATAGGAATAAAGAGAGATAGGAATAAAGAGAGATAGGAATAAACAGAGATAGGAATAAACAGAGATAGGAATAAACAGAGATAGGAATAAACAGAGATAGGAATAAACAGAGATAGGAATAAACAGAGATAGCGAGAAACAGAGATAGAGAGAAACAGAGATAGGAATAAAGAGAGATAGGAATAAACAGAGATAGGAATAAACAGGGATAGGAATAAACAGAGATAGAGAGAAACAGAGATAGGAATAAACAGAGATAGGAATAAACAGAGATAGGAATAAACAGAGATAGGAATAAACAGAGATAGGAATAAACAGAGATAGGAATAAACAGAGATAGGAATAAACAGAGATAGGAATAAACAAGATAGAGATAAACAGAGATAGGAATAAACAGAGATAGGAATAAACAGAGATAGGAATAAACAGAGATAGGAATAAACAGAGATAGAGATAAACAGAGATAGGAATAAACAGAGATAGAGATAAACAGAGATAGGAGTAAACAGAGATAGGAATAAACAGAGATAGGAATAAACAGAGATAGAGATAAACAGAGATAGGAATAAACAGAGCTAGGAATAAACAGAGATAGATAGGAATAAACAGAGATAGGAATAAACAGAGATAGGAATAAACAGAGATAGAGATAAACAGAGATAAACAGAGATAGGAATAAACAGAGATAGAGATAAACAGAGATAAGATAAACAGAGATAGGAATAGACAGAGATAGATAGGAATAAACAGAGATAGGAATAAACAGAGATAGGAATAAACGGAGATAGGAATAAACAGAGATAGGAATAAACAGAGA
>NC_091555.1:1627175-1637175 GCF_042767895.1 Penaeus vannamei | reverse complement strand
CTTACATATATATCCATAACAATACAAAACGTGAAGCCTGTCGTAAACAAGGATATTGCTTATATTTTGGTAACAGGATCTGATTTTAATATAGTTAGGTTATTCTGCACACATCCTGTTACTTCCCAAAACATTTTCTATTATCTCCCTCTCTCTCTCTCGCTATATATATATACCTATTTGTCTATTTATATATCTATCTATATGCACACATGTTTGTCTAAAACTCGCATGACTCTAGTACTTGTGGTCACACAAATGAAATATGTATTTCCTTCAAAACTGACGAGGGTTTGAATAAAGTAAAACGATTTCCTAACACTGAATACCTTGTCAAAATATGAAATCTCATGAAAGATAAAGTACAACAGTATGTCTTTCTCAGAGTAATACGAAATGCATATTAACCTGGGGCCGGATTTACTAAAGCACTTATGATGGTTAAATCACTGGTTGCTATAGTTACCATGGCAAACAGACAGCGGGAGTATTCACTAACAACTTGCCATTTATAGTTACTATAGTAAATTTTACCAGTGGTCGGAGCACTGGTAACTTCTGGGAAGACAATGTCATCACGTGTTATCTCGTCCAAAAATTAATATTTACGCGAGGTTTTTGGTTTGTTTATATACCTGAAAAATATAGGATGATGGCAAGCAAATATCACACTATGGACACGGCGAAAAAACGCAAATTTCACATGAAACTAGCAATAATAAAATCCACACAAGTTCTCGTCACATTATAGGTAGACATAAGCCTACATTAGCCTATCGAGTGCACGGAATAGATAGATAAGTGAACTCAAAGAATTCGTCGCTGATATAATTATAAAAAAAAATCTATAGAAAAAAAGCTAACTTGCCGATATATAAACTAGCAATGCCAACGATAATAGCAACTGTGTCTGTCGGCATTTTGGCAAAGAACAACAAACTCTAAATCACAAGAATGATCTTGAAATATTTCCTTTATTTGGCGAAAGATGGCAATGACAAAAAATGTGTTTTGCCTGGTTCTTTGTTTAACAACGATGAGAAATTAATAGATACACAATGTATCGGTTCCTATTAATACGATAAACAGCCAGAGAAGTCCTATTAATACGATAAATAGCCAGAGAAGTCTATTAACATCCCACGTGATTGACAAGATTAAAAACATCAATCAATATTTTTGTACATGCGTAAAAGGTGTTTTAGCTGTGACAATTATTTTTAAAATAATTATTACATATCATGGCTTGCCTCATTAATGCATTTCAATGTAAATTTACTTTTTTTTTATGGGTAAAAACATTAAAGTAAAGTCTTGTTCTGTTTACATGTTTCGTGATTGGCCGAAGGAACCTAAAAGAATATGTAAGGCGCTCGCTGATTGGTGGAATTGCTTTACTAGAGCCCTCTGTTGGCTGCCATTAGAATGAGTCGATTGTAACTCAGTCGATGTATTTTACCATTTCTTCGTGAATACCACATTGCTACCACTGGCAAAGGCAATGGTAAATGACCGCTGGTAAATGTGTTTCGATCGTTTGTTAAGTGGATTCGGCCACTGGCCATTTCCCTCTCTCTAATTCTTGTTCAGAGTAGTAATTGTAGAAAAAACTATGTATCTAGATTTCATTTTATTTATTCCTTTACGTATTTAGTCCGCTGTTTAGTTATATTTTCATTATTCACCTTTGTATGTATTTATCAATCTATCTAATCGTTTACATATTAATTTATTCATTATGTTTTACGAGTTCACATTGGCATTATTTATGGGCATATTCTAATATGTGCATAAAGCTAGATTAAAGAACTTCAGAAAGAGAGAGAAACGATAATTAATGTGAATATATAATACATTCATCATAAATGTTTGATGAAAGAAATTGCCTTATTAGAACTACGTTTGACGACACACTAATAACTTTTTAAATATTTGCTTCACGTGTTTTACCTTGACATCAAAATTCTTTGAAAGTGAAAGTAAAGACATGAAGAAATAGCAGTTTTGTAAAAGATAAAAAAAAGTTGGCTCATCATGTTTGTAGAGGTAATATTGACATGCAATAAACCTTACGTAGAACTGAAAGAACAGTAAATTTACAGATTTAACGCAGTCATAATGTACAATTACTTCTCAATTATATACATTTCAGGGCTTTAATAAGCTGTAGTTGTTACGAAGGCAGGCATAAATGGCTTCTTTGCTCAGTGAAATGAAAATAGGTTCGATCTCACTCAAAACCTGTATATTGTTTGCTTCAGTTACACGTGACTTGCGTGCGGTAATGAGAGCTTCACAAGAATTTGCGTCGACGTAAATTCGCGTGACTGAGGCATATTTATAACTTCTTAGGTATTTTTATGGATCCATTGCCATTTCATTTGCTTATTTTCATTGACTTTTCTCTCTCAATCGCTCTCCGTTTGTTTCTGTTTCTATTCGTTTGGTTGCTTGAATCTTTTCTATCTTCTCTCTTCTTTATTTTCTTTGTTTCTTCACTTTTCTGTATTACATTTTATGCCTTGCCTTATTAATGCGTTTCACCCTAAAATTACTTTTCTTTATAGGTAAAACATTAAAGTAAAGCTATTTTTAAAAAATCTTGCGTATCTTTTACGAAATAAGGCAATTAGTAACACAAATATAATTCTATTTAACTACATGTGTTATTTCATAAAGGTTATTCAACCCAAAAAGTAAATATTGTGCGATGTTGATATGTTCAGATGAGTGTGTTTGCATATATTTATATATATTTACTGAGCACTTGCGGAAACATGAAACACAAGAAAATGAATTAATAGACTATTTTTTCTCTTCACCGTATATCTAACTCCATGAGAATTTGCTTATCGAAATTTCCAAATATTTTCCGACGAATGAAAAATATACACGCAAGATTACTTTGTGTTTTGTGGTCATTAGTGTGCTAAAATTATGAAACTATATCTCGGTCGAAAATATAAAAACGACTCATATGTAGCGAAGGTATGACTGAGAATGAATATCTTCACAATACAAGAGATGTATTTGACCGGTTTTGGATCAATACATCTCTTGGAATGTGAAGATACACATTCTCATTCAAACCTTTTTTAGATCTGTCAACATTAATACGGTTCAGGACTTTGTTCAGTAATATATCATATTTACTTCTCTTCCCCTTCTTCCATCTTCGAATATGTATCAGTTTTTACTTCCCCTCCCAAACCATTTTCCCACTTTCTGTGATGTAGCGTGATGGGTTTATTACTTGTAGGAGTGTAGTTAAATCTGGTTGTGAATAGAAAGTAATAAATTGTAGGAAAACAACTAAAATAAAAATCCACACAAGTTCTCGTCACATTATAGGTAGACATAAGCCTACCTACATTAGCCTATCGAGTGCACGGAATAGATAGATAAGTGAACTCTTAAAGAATTCGTCGCTGATATAATTATAAAAAAAAATTATAGAAAAAAAGCTAACTTGCCGATATATAAACTGGCAATACCAACGATTATAGCAACTGTGTCTGTCGGCATTTTGGCAAAGAACAACAAACCCCAAATCACAAGAATGATCTTGAAATATTTCCTTTATTTGGCGAAAGATGGCAATGACTAAAAAATGTGTTTTGCCTGGTTCTTTCTTTAACAATGATGAGAAATTAATAGATACACAATGTATCGGTTCCTATTAATACGATAAACAGCCAGAGAAGTCTATTAACATCCCACGTGATAGACAAGATTAAATAAATCAATTAATATATATGTACATGCTTAAATGGCGTTTTAGCTGTGACAATTATTTCTAAAATAATTATTACATACTATGGCTTGCCTTATTAATGCATTTCAATGTAAAATTTACTTTTCTTTATGGGTAAAAACATTAAAGTAAAGTCTTGTTCTGTTTACATGTTACGTGATTGGCCGAAGGAACCTAAAAGAATATGTAAGGCGCTCGCTGATTGGTGGAATTGCTTCACTAGAGCCCTCTGTTGGCTACCATTAGAATGAGTCGATTGTAACTCAGTCGAAGCAGGTTACCATTTCTTCGTGAATACCACATTGCTACCACTGGCAAAGGCAATGGTAAATGACCGCTGGTAAATGTGTTTCGATCGTATGTTAAGTGAATTCGGCCACTGGGCATTTCCCCCTCTCTCTAATTCTTGTTCAGAGGAGTAATTACAGAAAAAAACTATGTATCTAGATTTCATTTTATTTATTCCTTTACGTATTTAGTCCTCTGTTTAGTTACATTTTAAGTATTCATATTAGTATGTATTTATCAATCTATCTAATCGTTTACTTATTAATTTATTCATTATGTTTTACGAGTTCACATTGGCATTATTTATGGGCATATTCTAATATGTGCATAAAGCTAGATTAAAGAACTTCAGAAAGAGAGAGAAACGATAATTAATGTGAATATATAATACATTCATCATAAATGTTTGATGAAAGAAATTGCCTTATTAGAACTACGTTTGACGACACACTAATAACTTTTTAAATATTTGCTTCACGTGTTTTACCTTGACATCAAAATTCTTTGAAAGTGAAAGTAAAGACATGAAGAAATAGCAGTTTTGTAAAAGATAAAAAAAAGTTGGCTCATCATGTTTGTAGAGGTAATATTGACATGTAATGTAACAAACTTACGTAGAACAGAAAGAACAGTAAATTTACAGAGTTAACGCAGTCATAATGTACAATTACTTCTCAATTATATACATTTCAAGGCTTTATTAAGCTGTAGTTGTTACAAAGGCAGGCATAAATGGCTTCTTTGCTCAGTGGAATGAAAATGGGTTCGATCTCTCTCAACACCTGTATATTGTTTGCTTCAGTTACACGTGACTTGCGTGCGGTAATGAGAGCTTCACAAGAATTTGCGTCGACGTAAATTCGCGTGACTGACGTATATTTATAACTTCTTAGGTATTTTTATGGATCCATTGCCATTTTATTTGCTTATTTTCATTGATTTTCTCTTTCAATCGTTCTCCGTTTGTTTCTATTTCTATTCGTTTGGTTACTTGAATCTTTTCTATCTTCTCTCTTCTTTATTTTCTTTGTTTCTTCACTTTTCTGTATTACATTTTATGCCTTGCCTTATTAATGCGTTTCACCCTAAAATTACTTTTCTTTATAGGTAAAACATTAAAGTAAAGCTATTTTTAAAAAATCTTGCGTATCGTTTACGAAATAAGGCAATTAATAACACAAATATATATCTATTTAATTACATGCGTTATTTCATAAAGGTTATTCAATCCAAAAAGTAAATATTGTGCTATGTTGATATGTTCAGATGAGTGTGTTTGCATATATTTATATATATTTACTGAGCACTTGCGGAAACATGAAACACAAGAAAATGAATGAGAATTTGCTTATCGAAATTTCCAAATATTTTCCGACGAATGAAAAATATACACGCAAGATTACTTTGTCTTTTGTGGTCACTAGTGTAGTAAAATTATGAAACTATATCTCGGTCGAAAATATAAAAACGACTCATATGTAGCGAAGGTATGACTGAGAATGAATATCTTCACAATACAAGAGATGTATTTGACCGGTTTTGGATCAATACATCTCTTGGAATGTGAAGATACACTATCATTCAAATCTTTTCTAGATCTGTCAACATTAATACGGTTCAGGACTTTGTTCAGTAATATATCATATTTACTTCTCTTCCCCTTCTTCTATCTTCGAATATGTATCAGTTTTTACTTCCCCTCCCTCCCCATTTTCCCACTTTCTGTGATGTTGCGTGATGGGTTTATTACTTTTAGGAGTGCAGTTAAATCTGGTTGTGAATAGAAAGTAATAAATTGTAGGAAAACAACTAAAATAACGTTTGGCAGTAAATCATACACTAGCAATTCTTACGCTATACACAACCAAGAACAACCACAGCACAAAACACAAAGACATACCAGTGCAATTCCTTAAGTGCAAAATTATAGCGAATGCGCATGCGTTACCGGGACTTCCCCATGTCGTAAGAATAGTCCATAAATAATTGTTACGAATGGTTGTAAGAATAGTCACAGTGTTACACACAATAAGTAACAATAAATAACAGATGAGATACCTCGTATTACACTTGCAGTTAGAGGAACGAAATATTGTAAGAATAGTCACAGTGTTATATACAATAAGTAACAGATGAGATACCAAGTATTACACTTGCAGTTAGAGGAACGAAATATTGTAAGAACAGTCACAATGTTACACACAATAAATAACATGAGATTCCGAATTTCACGCTTGCAGTCGCAGAAGAACGAGATGCAAATGAGATTGCACTATTTAAAATCCACAACACCTGTCTTGCCTCTGTCACACGCAAGTCTTGGATATGCTAATAAAATCTTCACAGGAAAATTTCCGTCAGCGAAGAATGGGTGAGGTTTGTGTACCATTCTGCGTCGCACTTGGCGAGGTTGGCTCTTCTTCTCTTTGTCTTTGGTAGGTTGTTTTTCTGCTTCTCATTCTGTCTCTCTTTTCTTTTTATCTATGTCTTTTTGCTCTCTCTCTTGAGGCTGATCTCTCCCTCTCTCTCTTTCTCTGTCTTTGTGTTTTTGTGTGTCTGTCTGTCTGTCTCTCTCTCTGTCTCTCTTTCTCTGTCTCTGTCTCTCTCTCTTTCTCACTCACTCACTCTCACTTTCTCTCTCTCTCTCTCCTTCACTCTCTCTTTCTCTCTCTCTCTCTCTCTCTCTCTCTCTCTCTCTCTCTCTCTCTCTCTCTCTCTCTCTCTCTCTCTCTCTCTCTCTCTCTCACTCACTCTCCCCCCCCCTCTCTCTCTCTTTTACTCAATTGAGAGACAGAGAGCTAATCAATTTGATGCTACGTATCAGTATCATTAAAGAAGAATTGTTACTCATTTTCTCCCTTTAATTGGTAGTATATACTCAAAAAAGAGAAAGATCGTTTTGATGTTCATACCATTAAATGTCTTTCTTGAGCTTCTTAAACACCTTAACTGCTCGCCTCTGGGTTTAGTGGTGTAAGTACGAAAACTGCGAGAAGGAATGAACGCGTAAATTTTGCCAGTAGAGTTTGTTTACGTTTTCATTCATTTATTTTTAGCCGTTAATGGGTCTTGGGTGGGAGGGCGGGGACTCTGTTAGCTGGGAAGTAGGTGTTGGGTCGTTCTGAGTCTGAGTCTCGAAAACTGTTTCGTCTTTTGGAAAACAAATTTGGGTTATAAAACGGGGGAGGGGGGATGTGTGTAATGTGTTTGGGTGGATCTGTGTTTGTGTCTGTCTGTTTCTGTCTGTCTGTCTGTCTGTATGTCTCTCTCTCTCTCTCTCTCTCTCTCTCTCTCTCTCTCTCTCTCTCTCTCTCTCTCTCTCTCTCTCTCTCTCTCTCTCTCTGTCTTTCTCTGTCTCTCTCTCTCTCGCTCTCTCTCTCTCTCTCTCTCGCTCTCTCTCTATCTCTCTCTCTCTCTCTTTCAGTTCAACTTCTTATGATTTCACTATTGAACTAGTGCTCTCTGCAAATTGCTCTGTAATATAAAGGTCATTTGTTGCAAAGTGCAATGTTATTATGATGACATAACTTTCCGATACACTTTTCAAATAAATGACCCAATTCAAGATTTATTAGTCCCCCCCCCAAAAAAAAAAAAAACTTTTCTTGATAATATTCAAAGCTTTGTAGCCTCTTGCCTTGATAAGAATGATAAGAAAGGTCATAATGATGATAATATTAGTAATGATGATTATAATGGGATAGTACTTGAATCCCTGGTTAATGGGATAAGCATAACACCAGTAGCATTAACGATAACAATAAAATTATCAATAATATAAACAACAACCACAACAGCAACATCTACAATAATTTTAATATAAATTGTGATCCGTAAAAAATAGAGAATGATAACGATTAAGAAAATTAGATAGGACATACATAAAATAAAATGCTAATAAAATAAAAGACTATTTATCAGTCAATAAAACACATTCATGTTAACTATGTTAGTATTCAACATTATCATAGCAGCACAACTAAGGACAAATATTTATGGATAGTACCATTAATAAAAACGACAAAGGTTTCAACGTATAAGCATTCTGTAAACTCTGCAGCAAATCAACCAGTATTTTTCTTATACGTCATGTTCAGTTACAAAATTGTATTTATATTTTTTTTCTCTTACGTAAAGAGATTTCAGTGTATTGGTCTCCTCCATTCTCACAGTAGGATATTCTTTCATATCTTTAGTAATTAAATTGTTTGAAATGGATAATGACATCTGGGCTTATATGCTTCTTTTTATGCTAATCTTCATCTAGCTTTTTTTCTCTTTTAGAAATTTGCCACATTTGTAGATTTCTTCAGGTACATATAGAATGTTCACTAGGGAATGGATAAAGAAATTTCTTTTATTATCATCATTTTTCTTTTTATTATCATTGATTTTTCTTTCTTCTATAAAATCATTCCCTTAAGAAACATATCAGTACACATGTAAGATAAAACACTGGTACCCAAAGAACCGCAACACCACATAGTATGAACACCTTTCTTTGTGTTGTGAAATTTCATGTAAACTTCCGAGACGGTTTCTTGAAGCAATGTATGTAAATTAGCGTGAAGTAATTTTAATTCTCTGTCTGTCTGTCTCTGTCTCTGTCTCTGTCTCTGCCTCTGTCTCTCTGTCTCTGTCTGTCTGTCTCTCTCTCTCTCTCTCGCTTTGTCTGTCTGTCTGTCTCTGTCTCTGTCTGTCTGTCTCTGTCTCTGTCTCTCTCTCTCTCGCTTTGTCTGTCTGTCTCTGTCTCTGTCTCTCTCTCTCTCTCTCCCTCTTTCTCTCACTCTCTCTCTCTCTCCCCCCCCCCTCTCCCTCCCTCTCCCTCTCTCTCTCATTCTATTTTTTTCTTATTTTTACTCTTTCCTCTTGGGTGAAGTAAAAAGGTGATGCAGAATGAGCGATTCACTTTCCTACTAAATGCCTGCAGTTTTAACACGTTTGCCTTACTGGTAAATTCCGTGAGTGTGTGAATAACGTACATACACTGACACAAAAATGTATACATGATTTGCATTGATAACTATTCATGCTTGTTGAAATTGAAAAGAGATGTTTGAGATTATTAAAATGTAAAAGGGAAGATTTATATAAAAATAATGATAATGATGATTAAAACATCAGTGCAATGTATGATTTTTCAATATTTCTGTTTTAATTTCAATTATTATGTGTTTAATTTCATCTTTTATTTATCTGTTTATTTATTTATTTATTCACTTATCTGTTTATCATTAATTTTATTATTATTATCATTATTGCTATTATTATTATAATAATTATTACTATTATAATGATTATTGATTATTATTATTATTATCATTGTTATATCATCATTATCATTATCATTATCATTATCATTATCATTATCATCATCATCATCATCATCATCATCATCATCATCATCATCATCATCATCATCATCATCATCATCATCATCATCATCATCATTATCATTACCATTATCATTATCATTATCATTATCATTATTATTATTATTATTATTGCTATTATCCTCTTTATTACCATCACATATATATGTTCTAGTCAAAATATCCTTATCGGTGTCAGATGTATACATTATTTCCTAAATTTTCTATACATTCAGGAGAACAGGAGCATAGAATTTTATAAACGGACTTGGGTCATATAAACAAAAGCTTGTGTAGAAAAGGTATGATTGAGAAAGAATATCTTCACAATACAAGAGATGTATTTAACCGGTTTCGAATACGTGTATTTCTGACGAGTGTCTGTTCGAAACCGGTTAAATACAACTCTTGTATTGTGTAGATATTCATTCTCATTCACGTTTTATTATTATTATTATTATTATTATTATTATTATTATTATTATTATTATTATTATTATTATTATTATTATTATTATTATTATTATCTTAATTCATTACGATTAATACGGATCAAAGGATAATACCTTATTTGATCTGAAATATA
>NC_091555.1:1619675-1622175 GCF_042767895.1 Penaeus vannamei | reverse complement strand
GAGAGATGGAGGGAGAGAAAGACAGAGAGAGGAAAGGGAAAGAGAGAGCTACAGAGAAAGAGAGAGAGAGATTGAGGGGGAGGAGGGAGGGAGAAAGAGAGAGAGAGGGAGAGCGAGAGAGAGAGAGAGAGAGAGAGAGAGAGAGAGAGAGAGAGAGAGAGAGACAGAGAGAAAGAGAGAGAGAAATAAAAAAGGGAGCAGAGAGAGAGAGAGAGAGAGAGAGAGAGAGAGAGAGTGGAGAGAGAGAGAGAGAGAGAGAGAGAGAGACAGGGAGAGAGAGAGAGAGGAAGGGAAAGAGAGTAGAGAAAAAGAGAGACAGAGAGATTGAGAGGGGGAGGGAGGGAGGGAGAGAGAGCAGAGAGAGAGAGAGACATGGTGGAGCAGAGGGAGGGAGAGAGAGAGAGAGACGGTCGCGCTGAGCCAGAGACAGACGATGGAAAGAGAAAGAGAGAGAGAGAGACGATGTATTTTTGCATATCTAGCAAATAAATGATACACACTGGAAGCTTCACAAACTGATACCTCTTTGAAAAACACAGTTTTCGTCTATCATAATGGTATGCAAAGTGCACACACAGAAAGCATGCAGAAATAGTTATCTTACTCATCTTGTGCATGAGTTTACAAACTCTCTCCCTCTCTGTCTCTCTCTCTCTCTCTCTCTCTCTCTCTCTCTCTCTCTCTCTCTCTCTCTCTCTCTCTCTCTCTCTCTCTCTCTCTCTCTCTCACTCTCTCTCACTCTCACTCTCACACACACAAACACACATACAATCACTCACTCTGTCTCTGCCTATCTATCTGTCTCTCTATATATACATATCTATTTCGGTTTTTCTCTTTCTTTCCGTCTGCCTTTTCTCTTTCTCTATATCTCTCTCTCACTCTCTTTATCCATCTATCTATCTCATTTTTACCTCTTTCTTTCTCTTTTTGCTTACCTGTCTTCTTTTTCTTTTTTTCGTTGCACATGGCGTGGCACAGACAAAGGAGAGAGAGAGAGAGAGAGAGAGAAAGAGAGAGAGAGAGAGAGAGAGAGAGAGAGAGAGAGAGAGAGAAAGAGAGAGAGAGCGAACGAGCGAGAGCGCGAGAGAGAGAGAGCGAACGAGCGAGAAAGAGAGCAAGAGCGAACGAATGAGCGAGAGAGAGAAACAGAGAAAGGGAGACAAAGACAGATAAGAAGACAGGTAATATATAAATAAGAGTGGTTGGTACGACTGCTTTGGGAGGCCCTGACGGTTGGTAAGCCTGGCGTCAGTTATCGCAAGTTAAACAGCTGATCCACAAAACCCTTTTCAGTTGAAGACCAAGAGAGGAAAGGGAGAGATGCGTCTCGAGATAGAGGAATTCTCCGGCTTAGGAAACAAAAGGAAGATTGAAATAACTGGGATGAGATTAGAAAAAAAGAAAAGAAAGAAAGAAAGGGAGATTGAAATAACTGGGAAGAGATTAGAAAAAAAAGAAAGAAAGAAAGGGATATTGGAATAATTGGGAAGAGATTAGAAAAGAAAGAAAGAAAGGAAACGAAAGGAAGATTGGAATAAATGGGAAGAGATTAGAAAAAAAGAAAAGAAAGAAAGAAAGGAAACAAAAGGAAGATTGAAATAACAGGGAAGAGATTAGAAAAAAAGAAAAAAAAAAAGGAAACAAAGAAGATTAAATAACTAAAGAGATTAGAAAAGAAAAGAAAGAAAGGAAACAAGTAATATTAGTACAACTAGAAGATTAGAAAAAGAAAAGAAGAAAAGAAAGCAGGAAACAAAGTAGACAAAGAAGATTGAAATAATTGGGAAGAGATTAGAAAAGAAGAAAGAAAGAAAGAAAGAAAGAATCAAAAAGGAAAATTGAAATAACTGGAAAAAGATTAGAAAAAAAAAAAAAAAGAAGAAAGAGTGAACAAAAGTGTTAAACAAAAGGAAGATTGAAATAACTGGGATGAGATTAGAAAAAAAGAAAAGAAAGAAAGAAAGGAAACAAAAGGAAGATTGAAATAACTGGGAAGAGATTAGAAAAAAAGAAAGAAAGAAAGGAAACAAAAGGAAGATTGAAATAACTGGGAAGAGATTAGAAAAAAAGAAAGAAAGGAATCAAAAGGAAAATTGAAATAACTGGGAAAAGATTAGAAAAAGAAAGAAAGAAAGAGAAACAAGAAGATTGAAATAACTGGATGAGATTAGAAAAAGAAAGAAAGAAAGGAAATGAAAGGAAGATTGAAAATAATTGAAGAGATTAGAGAAAAACAAAGAAAGAAAGAAAGGAAAATGAAAAAAGGAAGATTGGAAAATAACTGGAAAAGAGATTAGAAAAAAAAAAAGAAAGAAAGAAAGAAAGAAAGGAAACAAAAGGAAGATTGAAATAACTGGGAAGAGATTAGAAAAAAAGAAAAAGAAAGAGAGAAAGAAAGGAAATAAAAGAAAGATTGAAATAACTGGGAAGAGATTAGAAAAAAAGAAAGAAAGAGAAGGAAAGAAAGGAAACAAAAAGGAAGATTGAAATAACTGGG
>NC_091555.1:1602175-1604675 GCF_042767895.1 Penaeus vannamei | reverse complement strand
TATATATATATATATATATATATATATATATATATATATATATATATATATATATATATATATATATATATATATATATATATATACATATACATACATACATACATACATATATACATATTTCTCTCTCTTTTCCAATGAACAGCAGTCACGGAAAGCAGAAAAGCTGCCATCTGTCACTGCCTCACATTCTTGTTTACTTAGTATTCATTATTAGAGGCGCGATAACAGAGCCATCTGTGAGTGAGATGTGAAACACAGGGGCGTTGCTTGGGGCGGTCCGGGAATTAAAGTTCACTAAAAAAAAAATCATATATATCTCGTCGTATTTGGGGGTTATAGAAAGGCTGTCGAGTGTTGCAGGGTTTATATATACATATATAAATATATATATATATATCCTGTTATATTTATATATTATATATATATAATTGCTATATTTTTTCTATATATACATATACATACATACATACATACATATATACATATTTCTTTTCTTTCCAATTTGGTTTTTGGAACAGCAGTCACGCCCAAAGGTGCCTTCCTCATCCTTTCTTTCTTGTTGACTCTGGTTTTGGTTTTGATTAGTATTATTGGTGTTACGGTGGGCGATAACAGAGCCATCTGTGAGTGAGATGTGAAACACAGGGGCAGGTTTTTCTTCTTTCTTTTCTTTTCCTGTTTTGGTTTGGTTTTATTGATGTTTTGGGTATTGTTAATACTGTCGTGTGTTTTTCTTTTCTTTTTTCTGTTTGGTTGCTTGGTTTTATTGGCGGTCCGGTATTACAGGCTCGTAAATACTGTTGCAGGTTTTATCTTTTTTCTTTTCTTTTGGGGTTTCTTGGGGGAAAAGCCGTCGACTGGTGGTATTGGTGTTGCGGGTATTGTTGTTAATACTGTTGCAGGTTTTTCTTTTTTCTTTTCTTTTCTTTTCTTTTTTGGTTTTGGTGTTATTGGTGTTGCGGGTATTGTTGTTAATACTGTTGCAGGGTTTTTCTTTTTCCTTTCTTTTCTTGTTTTGGTTTTATTGGTGTTGCGGGTATTGTTGTTAATACTTTTGATTTGTTGTTATTAATATTATCGTTAGTATTATTTTTTGTTGGTTTTGTGGGTATTGTTAATACTGTTGCAGTTTTTTTTTTCTTTTTTCTTTTCTTTTCTTTTCTGGTTTTGGTGTTATTGGTGTTGCGGGTATTGTTGTTAATACCGTTGCAGGTTTTTCTTCTTTCTTTTCTTTTCTTTTCTTTTTGGTTTTATTGGTGTTGCGAGTATTAGAATTATTATTGTTATTATTATTATTATTATCATTACTATTATTATTATTTTTTCATTATTATTATTATTATTATTATTATTATTATTATCATTATTATCATCATTACTATTGTCATTATTATTATTATTATCATTATTATTATCATTACTACTGTCATTATTATTATTATCATCATCATTATTATTATTATTATTATTATCAATGTTATTGTTACTATCATCATCATTAGTAGGTGTAATATCTTTTTTATATTTGTTGTTGTTCTTATGATTATTATTATGATTATAATTAATATCAGAATCATAATATTAATGATTATTAAAATCATGATGATAATCATAATCATAATTATTGTTATTACCATTATTTTTATTGTCAACATTTATATTGCTACTATTACTAATTATCATCATCATTTTAATCGTTTTCATAACTAATATTCTCGTTCTTATTACTGTTATCCTTTCCATTATCACTATTATTATCATCTCACTTTTCTTTCTATCATCGGCTTTTCCATCTACGTCATCATTCACCGTAATTCATAATCCTTTTACTTTTATCAAAAGCATAAAAACGCAAATAATTATTTTGTTTTGTTTTGCTGTCGAGTAAAAAAAAAAAAACAAAGCAAGGATTAAAGACAAAAAATGTACTTTGTATACATCCTATGATCTATACACACACACACACACACACACACACACACACACACACACACACACACACATACACACACAACCACACACACACAAACACACACAAACACACACGCAAACACACACACATACACACGCACGCACGCACGCACACACAAACACACACTTACACACACACACACACACACACATACAACATACACATACACGTACATACAAACACACACAAACACACACACGTACATACATACATAAACACATACACAAAAGCACAAACATCGATTTTCATTTTATTCATATGAAAAAAAAATGCTCATAGGATGTAAACAAAGCAGTTTTTTTTCTTTGATTCTTTTGTTTTGTTATTTGTTCTCGACAACAAAACGAAACAAAATAATTATCTAAAATAATGATCTACGTTTTTTATGCTTTTGATAAGAGTAAGAGGATTGTGAATTACATTGAATGATAACGTAGATAGAAACGCCGACAATAAAAAGAAAAGTAAGATGATAATAATAGTAATAATGGTAATAATAACAGGAATAAAGAGAATGATAGTTAC